>NW_028280786.1:1275000-1560000 GCF_059751285.1 Brachycentrus maculatus
GATATTTCTTTATTTTTTTAAAGATTATAAAACAATTGCACATTGTAAAAAAATTATAAAACAGTTTTTTTAAATAATTGCTGAGTGACTGATTGAAATAACTTAATATGTATCCCTTTTATTTGCTGAATCGATGTCTTAGAACTGAAATCGTAAATTAAAATTTTATTACATTTTTGAAATATTGTCTGTATATTAATTTCGACATTTCCAAGGCTTACGAACTGTCATAGGCTGGTTAAGTGGACATTCACGTGTGTGTAATAATTCCCAAGTGGAGATAATCCAGATTTGTGAATAAGTATTTGGACACGCTCAAAATGTTACTTTTCTTCAATTAAATTTAATAATTATATAATCCCTAATCATTAATTATTGAATTCTGTTTTACAAGTTAATTTTTTTTTGACAAGCAACCAAAATATATTTTTTTGTTTATTTTACCAGTCTCCAAGCGAGATATAATTTAGTATCTTTAACAAAAAGAATACTATTCAATTAGCATTGAGGTCATATAAAGTATCATTTTACAATAGTATAATGTATTTTAGACATTCTATGATACACGTAAAACGTGGTATTAGAAAAAATACCCAAATATTAATAAAAGCTGTCAAGTTTTGTAAGTCAGCCTGGCTATAGTGAATCCTTTCAGTTTTTTTTTAAGAAATGAAATAATTACACTCGTGCGTTGTGGATAACGAAATGGATCAATTTTCATCGTATTTGATAATATAATCAGCTCCATATAATTAAATTACGAGATATAATTTAGTATCTTTAACAAAAAGAATACTATTCAATTAGCATTGAGGTCATATAAAGTATCATTTTACAATAGTATAATGTATTTTAGACATTCTATGATACACGTAAAACGTCGTATTAGTATAAGTCAGCCTGGCTGGAGTGAATCCTTTCCATTTTGCATACATGAATCTGTTACTAAGTAACAATAAAATCTCGTGCAGATTCGGCGGGCTAGACGCTCTCGGAATGTAAATATGTATGCATAGCCTAATGTGGTGCATACATTAAACTGTAAAGGATGAAACGAGATAAAATGCCGAGTGGAATGAAAATTGTGGCTCTGTAACGCTTCAGCAAGAAGTAGCTCCATTAGTAAGAATGTTCTTAATCGCGGAAATGTCAACTAAATGAGCTATTACATTTTGTGTTCATTTAGTTTTTTTCACACAACAAGCAAAAAATATTCCATAACTCTTGTTCGATAATAAAATGTAATGTCTATTAATCATTATACATTTAATCATATTATCTTAAATTTGGGAATTAATCGTCACAAACACTCAAATTGAACTTTAATTCTTTATATATAAAAATATGAACTCGAAAAAAAAAAAGAAAAAAAAATATAAATAAATATATATATATATATATATATATATATATATATATATATATATATATATATATATATATATATATATATATATATATATATATATATATATATATATATATATATATATATATATATATATATATATATATACATATATATTTATATATATATATGTATATATATATATATATATATATATATATATATATATATATATATATATATATATATATATATATATATATATATATTATATATATATATATATATATATATATATATATATATATATATATATATATATATATATATATATATAACCAAAAAAATTAATAAA
This sequence comes from Brachycentrus maculatus, assembly GCF_059751285.1. Taxonomy (NCBI): domain Eukaryota; kingdom Metazoa; phylum Arthropoda; class Insecta; order Trichoptera; family Brachycentridae; genus Brachycentrus; species Brachycentrus maculatus. Next base: position 1,276,704 of record NW_028280786.1, read on the forward strand.
TTTTTGGTAAAACATAACTTAACAAAAAAATGTAGAATTAGAAATAAATAAGTATATTTAAAATTTTAATTTACATATTTTTATAATATTGTATTAATAATTTATAATATTATATATTTTTTCTATTATTTTAAAAACAGATTATGTTGCAATGTCATATTTCTTAAAAAAAAAAAAGATTCGTGATTTAAAGTAATACTGCTTCAGCGACGCTAGATAGTGGTTATTAAGATAATCACGTTTATAATCACTATAAAATACAATTTATCTCAGTCGGCTAAGCAATTAGTGTCAAACATAGATTTCCTCAATCTCCAAATGGAGTACATCATTAAAATGCTTCTTAAACATTTTATCCGAATCGCTTAATCTCGAGATGTAGCGTTTTGATTGTATTTTATTCGGGGTGAGAAATTTTTCAATTTGAAACGTAATTCTCGTAGGTAGACGTAGGTAAGGCGAGAGATTAAACCTATCCTATGTACATCTCCCAGTTACCGAGCGCCTGGCAGGATGAACTGAGCTGGTAGTAGTCTCACCCCGATATTTGCCCTAATTTATAGCAGCCGTATAAATTTAAACAAATTATTTCCTCCTTGCCTGGTACAATATAATAAAAGTTTAATAAGAAATTCTATGACCCTTTGGCAAAAAGCTTAAGCACCAAGGGGAATAATTCCGCTTTCGGTGTCTTAAATACGCGAGATCACTTCATAAAATACTTCGAGAGGCAATTTCCTAACAAAACTGCTCGTTTAGCGAACTCTTCACTAAGAATGCGAGAGTGTTAGTGAATAAGATGGTATGTATATAATTCCTTGTTAATAATTACGCCATCCGAAACATGACTTCTTTTTAAGATTTGAAAAAAGATTGTGAATATAATTATAATGTAGCTATTTAATGAAATAAATTTTAAGGTTAAATACGTATTTAATTTTAAAAGGCAGTTCAATCAAGTAATAAGAAGTAAGGTTTTTTTAAATATCAAAAATAATGATTAGTTTTAGTTATTTGCCGCGTTGAATAAACTTCTTTCAAGAACCGATAATTTTTTTTAAATAATAACCATATTTGCACTTTTGCTACTCGATATATAATATTAAATGAAAGATATTATTATATTACGTATGTATTTTAGATATAATTGATATGCACACAATATTTATTTTCTTACGATTTCAAATAAAAATGTTTTTTTGTGAATAATAATAAAACATTTTACGAACATTATAACGTTTATGTTTTATATCGCCATTTTTGTAAAATACTACCTCAAGTGCGCTTCACTGTGACTGAATTGGGAAAAAAGAGATAGCTCTTTTAAATACTCTAGAGCGTAATTATGTATGGATTTATACATGAAGAGGCAGAATTTACACCAACCCTTTCGGGAAAGCGTAACCAGTGCAGTTAGTGAGGTGATGAGGTGATAAGACTGAGTTAAGAAATTTCAAACTACATTTATGTACTACGTCATAATTTAATAAAATTATATAAAATAAAACAAATGATATTTTCGAAATACAATGTTGAATACCTATAATATATTATGAAATCCCAGGAAAATAATATTTGTGCATTCATATTAAAATTAATAGCTTTTTACAACTGTGAGAATTGATATCAATTAATATCTCTAATGTTTAGGTTTTACAGATATTACGTGGAACGTGTATTTAATTTATATTCAAGCTCAATCGGATAATTCACCGATCTGTAATGGTTCATTATGAAAGCATTGAGTTTTCAAATCAAATTTAAACATTTGTGAACATGACATGAATGAAATTTATTTTTGAAAGGACTTGTCATTTCAATATAACGTTACACTGAGGGATGCTGTCTTCGAGTATTTAAAGTAATTAACATAATGCACAATATTAAATATTACTCATTTTTGTTGTTGTTATTGTTAATTGCAAGAATGGCTTTTCTTTTTAACTCAACAAAAATGATATTGGTGTAATAATGATGCTGTATTGTTTGTATTATCTAGATATATACATTCTCTTATGTATTTTTTAAAAATAATGTAAATGAACGTCTCGTCACGGGCTATGCTTAGTGAGGCGTTCATCAAAAAAATATAATATTGTAAAAAAATATAATACATTATTGCATCAAGTATTGTAAAAAAGTTTTTAATGATAAATAAATATATATTTTTCAACTTTGAAGCTAAATAACTTCAGTTTAGTATGGCGTTGATCAACAAATGATAAACCAAAATTAAGGTACAATAATTACCTATCGAAATCAGTTTAATTTAAGTTTTAAAAATGAACAGTTTTTCAGATAAAATTAAATTTCTAATACTGTTAAAAAAAAAAAACTTAAACACCTTGTAACTCTTTAACGGTGCATTTTAGACCCCCCCCTGTAGAAAGATTTTATGCGTTTCTCGGCATCCCCAACCACCCCCTTGAAGCTTTGCTCTCGCAGCATGGACACCCTGTGTATATGTTATACATTTTAAAATATCGCTGATATATTTTAAATCTTAAACCGTAACACTTGTCGGTCACAAGGTTTTCTTTTCGCCTCTTTTTAAAAAGAAGTTATTATACTGATGTACAGATAATATGCATATTTTTTGATGGATTAATATTTAACACGAGCATAATGAATACTTTAAAACAATTTAAAAAAATTCCAAACAATTTGATCCTTGATGCCATTTTTAATTCCTTTAAAATATAATAATATTCACGTACCTACTTAAACAAATCCGAGCTTTTGCGTACAAAAGGCATTAAGGAAATTTCCACGATCATAATTATTAGGTAATTTCAGTTTCGAAGATACTACAGTATTATTAATGATAAGTTTCACACGTGATCCGTGTAATGTGAATTCGGATCCACATATTACGTAAAGGTGTCGGTATATGGGATATGCGTACCACCGTCAAAATATTTATGTCAGGATGATAAATTGTATCTTATACATACACGCACGTACCTGGATAGTGTAATTATTACAGGTGTCTACGTATATATTATTATTTAAGTCGAGTCACTTTCAACAAATTTTCTTGGTGACAAGTGACAATTTTTTAGTAGGTTTGGTTAAAGCGACAAAAGAAGGCATGAAATCGGTGTTTTTTAATACAAATTTATTCAATCTATTTTAAACGGCTTATAAAATCAGTTAAAATATAATAAATAAATATAAGTAGACATTTATACTAAAATTGGTTAACGCTAAAACATTTTAAAATAAAATATTGAAGATATACATAGAAACTCCTAATTATGTTTTTCTTAAAATCTATAAAAAAATTATCAAATCTTTAAAAACTAGATTTAAAAAACATATAAGACTTACCCCTGAACTCCATACCAAGGAATAATTTTATATTATTTATATTCAAAGCATTTACTTTGTGGTCAAACATTTTAATTGATATTAGTAATGTTAGTAAATAACCACTCACCGACTACTTCTGTCTACCGGTTTCGAGACGTACCCGAAAAGTTAGTTTCCCAAAAGCATGGTGGGACTAACAACTCGCTCTGCATGTTTTGCATGTGTAGTGATAGTGTATGTGAATAGTACTAAGTGGGTGTGGTGTAGTGTTGTTCGCATGATTGTTAAATTGTAGTGTATGTCCTGACGAAGAGACGGGTACGTCTCGAAACCGGTAGACAGAAGTAGTCGGTGAGTGGTTATGGAATAATTTTAATTTATTTTGTTTTATTTATTTTATTTATACCATAGTAGAAGAGGCGAAGAATGTTTGCAAGGAGAGAGTGGTGTGAAGTTCTATTCTCTCTGCCTACCCTTGCGGGGAAGCGGCGTGATGGTTAGTTCTTTTAAAAAATAATTGTAAAACGAACTCCCTCTCTAAAAACAAGTTTCTGCTTTATTAGAGAGGTAGAAACGTTATATTTGAGATGCTTGGTATATTTACCAACTATTTTGTATTATTTAAATATGTATTTTGTTAAAAAAAAATAAAAAAAAAAATGTTGATATTTTCTTCGGGAAACTTGTAGCAGGTAAATCAAAGCTTTAAACGTACCTGCATATGTTACAAATCGGTTATTATTTTTTAAATCTTTTGATTTTCTTGACAGTATTTGATAATTTTACCGATAAAATAATCATATATTTATATCATAGTTAAGAAAATTAATACCTACTTAAGTAAAATTAATTTACGAAACGAAATTTGGTAATTCGAGATGTGCGCGTACACTTATGTATATATACTTTAAACGTATAGAATATCTTGTAAGTATCACTCGAGAATTGTATCCTGTAGGTAGGATATAACCGTTTCCCGCGGGAACGATGAAAATTTAATTCAATTTCATAGAAACGACCTCCAATTTGCGTGCTGTGTTCCGTGTCGGAGGCAAATGTTTCAGTACGGGGACTTTTCTTCTGCATTGGAACACGACCATCAGAACGAGAATAGAGGTTCACTGTTCAAAACCGTATGTGCTCATTCGTTCAATGAATGCTCATCCATATGGATTAAAAAAAGGAAAAATAATTCTAAAATAAATAATAAGAAAAATAATTTGAAACTCACCGAGGCTGATGAAGAAAAAATATTGCTAACACATGCTTTAGACAGGTCATTATGAACAAACGAAAATAGATCGGAACAACCTTTTAAAATGTTTAAAATAGTCTATGAATTTACAAATTTGTTTTGCAATTTTGATGAAAAATTTAACTTTAATCGCAAAATTATGAGAACTTCTAACAATAACTATGAATATATATTTTCATGAACAGAGGAAACTTTTTTCTTGAGAATTATAAATATGAATGAATAAAATAAAGTTTTCTTTAAATATTGCATATAATAACCATATGTATATATAAATATCGATCAGTGAACAAACGGTAATTTAATATGAATAATTTGTTGAATGGCAATGAATTCTTAATTTTTTAGTTTGTTTTCATACCCTATTTGGTCACGGAAGGAAAAATATTTTATGTTTAATAATATTTTCTATTCAACTTTTCAAATCTCTAATTCCCTGACTACTTTTATTATTCTTTATTAAATAACTTGATTGATAAAAATTTAAAATTTTTTTGTACAGTTATTTTATTTATTCATTTACTGAAACTAGTAGGTGGTTACAGAAATATAATTGTAAACAGAGAGACAAAATTGTCAGCCTTAGGTTTCTCCCTTCCTTTTCATTTCCTATGGGGGGTGATATTTGTTCTATGTTATATTTGTTGAGTTTCCTCTAATACGATTGTAATTAAGGCATATTTTCATGGATGTGCGTGGCCCCCTCTAGCTCCGATTCTCCCCTAAACATACTTTAGCGTTACCTTACGCGAACATAATGAGTTTAGCATCCTACCAGATTCCTCGGCCGCTCGCCCGCTAGCCCGAGGTGACTAATCACAGCTTTAAACGAGTTTTAAGACAATTTAAACAAAGTATAATAATAATAAAAGACGATATTAATTCCAAGGGAAATTTCCTCTTTAATTTCTTGTTTTAAAAAAAAAATTGGGTAATAATAATTTACAAAAAATATAATAAAAATAAGGTTTCTTAAGTGTTATATGGGTAACCCAGAAGAATAGTTGTGAATCTACAGATTTAGGAGTTTTTAGTAAAAAGAAAAATATTCTAGCACAAATGACGGTGAATTTTTTTAAAGGAGTAACCTCGCAAAACCCCAACTTTTAAAATGATTGTCTACATTTAGGATAGTAAGGATAGGGAAAGTAAATGTGAAAAATACATCACCAACTCCCAGATCAATTTGAAATAAATATTTCTTTAATTAGTTTTGCAACTGGCGGGAATCGAACCCAGGACGCCAGTTTCGCAGTCGAGCCCAACTACGCTACAGCGCGCGTCATAAAATGAAGATTATTTTAAAGGAGGGGATATATTGATAACGTAATTAATTCAATGTTAATATGAAGAAAATGCAGCTTTTAATGCATTGTTAATACAACATTTTGAGTGTATCCAAATACTTGTTCACAAAATCTGGAGTATCTCCAATTACAGGAGTTATTTTCATACTATTTTTACATCTCATCAAAGATGAAAAATGGAATTATAAATAAATTATCTGGTCAAATTATAAGCTAAAATAATAAAAATGAAATGATATTTTCTGGCATTTCTCATGTGTGTGATTATAATTCAGGGTTCGGACCTCACATACTAATAAAAGAGTTTCTGCTCAATAAAAAGCTTCTTTTCATCTCACCAATAGATGTCTCTAGTGAAGTTTTAGGGATCCAAGAATAATGTTTCAAAATTGGTTCATATATACAGAACTTCCAAGAATTTGAGTAGTGTGGTTGTCAATGATGGGTAGAATTGGTGAATGTTACACGTGTGTAAAGTGATCACTTACCATACCCAGCCTATGACGGTCATCAGCCCCGTAAATGCCCAGACTTCCATATTCTTCTTCATCTTTGATGAGATGTGAAAAATAAATTGTTAATAACTCCATTTTCAATAAATTTACACTAAATTTATATAATTTAATTAATTGAGAAACCATTCGCGTTAAGATACATAATTATTAAACTTGATAATTATCACTGTTTAGTCAAACATCTAAAATGAGATAAATTATTAAATGTTTAACGAATTATTTAAGGCCATTTACTGTAAGTTACTCTTTAAACAGATTACTCGGTTGAAATGAGTTTCCCGACTTGTAGGTGGCTTTGAGTATTATTATTTTATAAAGATTTTAGTAAACTTCCTTTAAGTATTGACTGCGTCATCTATTTTCTATCTACAGCGGGGTTTTCTCCTCTCTTTTTGCACCAAAATTGAATCGCAACGGTTAATTAAGCCGTCAGTCAGAGGGACGAGATTGGCCCGAGACCGGGACGATCCAAATCGTTAATTCTGCCATCACTTCGAGTCTAGTTTCGTAAAGAGACCACTTTACTATAATATCACGTTTCCAGACATATTCTACTGTTATCCGCAGCGCCATACCTACCTACACCATAGACAAAGGGAATAATTTTGCAGGACTCGCACATGCTCTCCAACTTAACATTCATAAATACAGAGTCTTAATATTTTACGAGTCCGACACTGACTTTACGAAAACGTGGGTATTTTTTCCTGTATTGTATTAACTTTAGCCTTATTTATTTTTGGATTATGTTAAATTAAAAAATAACTAAAAATTCTAAGAATTAGTGTATAAGAGTTATTTTCATTTTGTCCGCCTCCGTAGTGTAATGGTCAGCACTCTCGGCTACCGTTCTGGAGGTCCCGGGTTCGATTCCCAAGGGGGGTTAAATAAATAAAAGTGATTTTTTTCACTGTAATATTTATTCAATATTACCCTGGACTGGTACCTGAAGCGGAGGGCTGATCACCTTTCCTTCATATGTAAACGATCAAGATAACACTGCGTTGATATGACGCAGTGCCCTATGCACCATTGGGGTGCGGATAAGGGTTTTATTATTATTATTATTATTTTCATTTTAAAATAATTAAACTTTCTTTTTCTATTGACATATCCATAATATCGTTCCAGTATCGAGCGATTTGAATTTTTATATGAAACCTAAAAAATTTATTGTATATTTGGAAAAAAAATATACAAGTATTGATATTTTTTCGTATTCATTGAATCAAAATATTTTAAAGATTTGAAATAAAAAAAAAAAAACTTTTAACTTTCGTAGCATGATTTAATTTCTTGATAGCAAATCTTTGAGGGTTGAAGTCAGTTTGTATTTGTGAAAAAAGATTTAAACATACTTAAAATATTTAATTAATTGTTTCGGCATTAACTTTGTGGTAAGACATGTTACAATGATTAAAGAAAACACTTGTTTTTTACCACTTGAGTTTTATTATAGACTACATGTTTCAGGAGTTAAACTTCCATCATTCAGGTCTGTATAATAACTATAATATATAGTTATTATACAGACCTGAATGATGGAAGTTTAACTTCTGAAACATGTAGTCTATAATAAAACTCAAGTGGTAAAAAACAAGTGTTTTCTTTAATCATTACTTAAAATATTATTCTAACACATATTGATTCATAATATCTATCCATTTTCAATTTAAATTTAACCTAATAAATATCATTATTTCTTCAACTCTATTGCGACCATATTTAAATGCATTCCGCGTCATAATAAAATACCGTTTTAGTAATGATGCTGAATGCGTCGGAAAACGTGTCGCAACAGATTTGAAGAAATACTAATACTTAAAATAATAACTTAACTATTATTGTCATTCATGGCTTATATTACAACTTCGCAAAAATGTATCTAAGTAGTCTTCTCATTTTTCCACTGTATAAGAAAAACACAAATAATAGAGCATGTCACGATAAAGAAATCAATTAAAAAAAATAATGGGATCTTGCTTATTTCTCGTGATAAAACCTTTCTGTTTCACTTTATAAATATGTTTGTTTAGAATTATCAGTAAACTGTTTTTACAGAATTAAGGCAGCATAAAGTGGCTACTCCAGCAAAAAAACTGTTGTTTCGAATCGTACCACTTGTCTGCAGAGTGCTGAGCTTGATTTCCCCTCTGGCTAGCTAAAGCTTCCGACAGCTTGATGTGCGCCATACACAAGGAATATTTAGCTTTCCAGCCTCTCAGCCACCCGATTCCGAGACCGTACAATAGTAAATAAACACCTGTGTATAAAGTGAGAACGCAATAACAGCGCCGGTTACTCGCAGGCACTGCGGTCAGAATAAGCCGGAATTTGCTACACCTTTGGCGTTTGGTTTTCCCACTTCCGCCCGCGCGTAGACGTGTTTTCTCTGGTATAATTTTTGTATACAGATGACGCGACATGAATAACTCATGTCACGTAGGATAAACAAAACAAATAAATTTACCCACTGAATAAAATATTTAAAAAATGTTTACATAACGACGGTGGGCATAAACGGTTGGTTTTCAAGGTGTTTTGTTTCAAAGGTCGGAACATGCGAATGTATACATGTAATAAAATACCCAGGTACCTACCTATACATTTTATTAAGTACCTACATATAGTACAAATCTACCACCAGATGTCCCATGCGTTGCACTGAATAAACAAAAGACATCAGCTAGAAAAAATATAATATTGTGAACTGTCAGAATCAGATAGATAGAAAAATATTGTAAAGATGAATTAAGAATAAACTTTTATTGTCGTTTCTTTAATTACAAAGCAACACATTGTTTATTTTATTATTATACACCCACTTTAATATTATTTACATCCGATTTACAAAGAACAATATAACCACGTCATATACATAAGTTAAGAGATGCCTTATGTGCGTCATTCATTTCCGATATTATGGGCGTTTAAAATTATCGCTACTGTGCGGATCCGTTTTTTTAAATAACTTAAATTTATTTGAAACATACAAAGATGTTAATATCCATACTTTAAGCTTTTGAAATTTAAAACTAACGTTTAAAACTAGAGTATCTTTTTCTGGCCCTTATCTACACCCTTATGGTGCATAGGGCACCGTATCGAACGATATGGTGTTAACTCAATCGTTGAACATATAAAGCGTGGGAGATCAGTCCCGTGATATTGATTTATGAATTTAAAAGGGTTTTTAATAACATATATACAGGAATATAAGTAGTGGTTTAGGCACTTGTAAGTGCATATCTATACTAGTTCAAAATTGTGCAAGCTACTCTTAGGCTATAGAATATTATCGAAGAAAAATCCTGTCAAATTTTTGAAATAGGGCAGCAAAACGGCAAATGACGATGAATGTTTAATAAAATATCACCGATCGAACTTAGATGACCTGCCGTTTTTAGTATATTTCCTTACCGCTCGGTCATAATTTAATATTTCGAACTCATTAAGCAAAATATCGTTTTACCACTCAAATTACTACAGAAACCGGTTAAATACCTTATAGGGTGTCCTGATTTGGTTCCGTCAAGGGAAAGGCGTCAGCGGTGTAAGATTTCCGCAGGAATAATAATAATTACTGAAGGTTTACGTTACATTTTAATAGTCGAATCACGAAGTATTGAAAACCATTTCCCGTTCAGCGCAATTTCAAAACCCTTTTGTTAATGGCACATAAATCTTCCATAAGTGATTTATTTGAAATTTATTTTGCTTTTAACTTCAAGATTCACCGTATAATTTATGATATTGAGTAGAGCACATCGGCCATGAGAGCGGTAGACTTTTTCTCGTATTCTTTTGCTCGAAATGTATGTTACATTACTTTTTATTTTGTTGAATACAAAACATAGTTTATCAAAGAAACTTATGCATAATGAATCCGATAATAGTGACCATGTTAATATTATAGTGCATGTGAATATGCAGGGTGCCATTGATCTGATTAATTGATACTTTGTACAATAAATGTAATATTCTTGGTATTTTCCCTGGAACATAATTATTAAGAATATTAACAATTAATTAATTCGGCAGTCACGTGGTAAAATCTATTAATTTTTTATTTAAGTTATACTTGGTTAATACTACTATTTATTGTAATAACAAAGTAGTGGTATTTACCAAGTAAAATTTAAATTAAAAAATAATACAATTGAAACTTTTAATCCAATAAATTAATATTTTTATTTAAACCTAAAAATACTGAATCGACGTGTGCTTTGTGAAATTCTATTATAATTATCATAAAATATATGAAAGTAATAAAAACACTTTTTAAAGCTCGCAATAAAGCTGGATTCTCTTAGTACAATTAGATATTGTAATAACGAAATGTAAGCTTTAACTATGAACATATACAACATACACTTGCGTATTAAAAAATATATATTCATAAAAAATTATGAATTTAAGGGTTCGTGATATCATTACAGAAAAAAATTCTAGTCGTTCCTCGAAAATTTATTCAACACCCTGGGCCAATAATTTTCCAAGCACTATAAAAAGAGCAAGAAAGAATGTTGACTCACGTGGAAAAAAAATACGTCGGCGTCAGTGTCTGCGTCGTGTGAGACACTATGTAGCCTGGAATACTGTATATAGTATGATGTATGGCGTAACGGTTCTCACATTGGGAGGTGAACTTGTGGAGTTTAATCAATCTCCGGCGACGTGACATACCTTGTCACTGGTCACCCCAACCATTGCAGAAAATACTACTAGCTTTCTTTACTATGTACGAAAGCTTACTAATTAACACAAAAATAATATTTTTACATATTGTATATCTCAAGAGAGTCAAATATGTAATTTTTTAGAAAAAGGAATAATGACGTATCTGTAAATACCCAGATTACGATATTAACTTATAAAGAAAAATAATTGTCTCTTCATGAGAGTAAAATTCAGTATTTATGTACTGAGATGGAATTTCACGTAGATATATGTACAAAAATATTTATGATTATTTTTACAAATCTTGTTTGCACCCATATACTGCATAGAGCACCGCATATTTGATCAAGTGGAGTGGAATGTGTTTAATTGGATGCAGATGGCGTGAGTGAAGGAACTAAATATACTACAGGAGAGGCAAAAAAGAAAACCAGGAATGGCTCGGTCCTTCGGGGTTGCATACCCGTATTTGTGCTAGTTTGTGTTTGTTATATACTGTTTACAAACAAATGTTTAATGAATAAAGAGGTCTTACGAGGTGTTAATAACGAAAACAAGTCTTACCAGAAAAATGCCTAGAGCAATTCTAGCCTGAAAAGTCACAAAAGACGACGATTTAAACAGAACTAGAAAATAAATAGTAAATACATGTATTTTTGTTGTAAAGTCTAAAAAATAATATTCTTAGTATCCTCGTGTGTAGCTCACTCTGGAATCCGCACTGGATCCCACACAAATCTCTCGACTACAAGACGTGAAGATACATTTGATTTATCACATCTCAATATGCGCCGCGGGGTATGGGGCGCGTTGAATATAACCGCTCGCCTTCATCCGCCTCTGCTCCGATATAATAACAATATTTTTTTATAAGATGAGACACCCATATTCAATTCATGAAATCTGAAAAACAAACAAGAAGGCAACGGCCCAGTATAGTCGATAATAAATGGATGAAAATTTTATTTATTCAAGGATCTTGCCATAGGGAAAGGATCATCAAAACTTCATATAATATTGTACCTACATTAAATTTAAGTACCTAACTTTTTTATTATGTGTTAGACAGAAGTGTGGCAACAAATGATGAGTAAGAATATCGAGAAATAATATCTTTGTCTACCTCTGAGGTGTAACGGTTAATGTTAGCTACCGTGCTTTGTCCCGAGTTCGATTCCCAGGAGGGTGAAAATAAATATTAGTGATTTTACACTCTAATATTTATTTCATATTACCTGTACTGGTTCCTGTAAGGCAGGAGTGATCACCTTGCCTTCGTGTAAGTAACTATCAAGATAACGCTGCGGCAATACGATGCAGTGCCGTATACACAATTGGGTGCGGATAAATCTTAGAATATTTTTTAAAGTTTCTTCCGACAATTTTAGATCCTCACTACCACTATTTTTTTCCATCAACTTTCAATACATACCTTCAATATTTGTAAATTGGGAAAATCATGAGTTTTTTTTGCTACCGAAACGCGTGAAAGCAAGTCAATAATAAAATAATCTTACAAATAAAAGAAAAACAATTATTATTTAAATAGATAAAAAATCCACTTTCCAGTAAAAAATATTTCAGCTTATTTAAAAATATCTTTCTTGAATAAATTTGTTTCCACCTTTATGAAATTAGTTTTTGATATCTCAAGTTGAAGTTTTCTGACACAATTTTGTATATTTAGTAACATAAATATTAAGTTCTGTAAAATGATATAAAGTTCAGTTTGCCGACCGTCAATCTCAGTGTATACAGTTTCACCTAATTGAACAACCCCTGAATGCATAATAAATTAAGGCAAACGTCCGTCATCATTTTCTATGGAACCTCAAACTTATGGTTTCAGCTTGATAAAACGTAAATCTTATCATTAAAGTTCAATCAATCTTCGGCCATGTGTTTGCCATTGAAATATCCGATAGATATGTCAGTTAGTTCGTAGTTCTGGTTTGATGGGTTTATTTTAATGATCGATTAACAAAATTTATTTCGGTTTTACCACAAAATTTGATTGATGTTGATAATTTTTTTAAATTGATGTATTTTTATAGAAATATATATAATTTGTTTATATATATATATATATATATATATATATATATATATATATATATATATATATATATATATATATATATATATATATGTATATATATATATATATATATATATATATATATATATATATATATATATATATATATATATATATAAATATATATATATATATATATATATATATATATATATATATATATATATATATATATATATATATATATATATATATATATATATATATATATATATATATATATATATATATATATATATATATATATATATATATATATATATATATATATATATATATATATATATATATATATATATACATATATATAAATATATATATATATATATATATATTGGGTTGATGCAAAAGTAATGACCGTTTTTTATGATCCCAGGTAAAAAATTTTTTTTTCATAAATTATGAAAAGTATCTTCTTTTTTATGATTCCATTGTATAAAGGATGCTTTCCCTCTACTTTCTATACAGTTTTGGCCTAGCCAGAGTCCAGTAATAACCCCTTGTATTTTTTCAAAATGTCGTTCGATAAAGTGCATTTACGTCATTGTTTACTTTATGAATTCCGTAAAGACAATACCGCGAGTGTTGCAACCAAAAACATTTGTGAAGTGTATGGAGCAGATGTCATCAAAGTTCGACAGGTACGAAGATGTTTTACAAAATTCCGATCAGGAGATTTTTCACTCATTGATAAACCACGTACCGGGCGGCCATTGAAGTCTGATGACGACAAGTTAAAAGTCATAATTGACTCCAATCCACGTCTAACCATCAGGGAGATTGTGTCAATGATGGAAGTCAACCAAACAATCGTATTAAGACATTTGAAGCGTATGGAAATGGTTTCGCGGTACGACGTTTGGATACCTCATCAATTGTCGGCTGCCAATTTATTGGATCGTATTTCAACGCGCGTTGCTTTGAGTGCGAGACAAAAACATGAACCTTTTTTGCATCGTTTGGTGACGGAAGATGAGAAATGGGTCGTGTACAACAACGTGACAAGAAAAAGACATTGGACTATACCTGGACAAGCCCCATTAACAACTTCGAAGGCCGAAATCCATAAAAAAAGTTATACTTTGTGTTTGGTGGAATAATAAGGGTATTGTGTATTTTGAACTCTTGGAACACGATAAGACAAGTACAGCAGAACGATATTGTCAGCAATTATCCAAATTGAACATGGACCTTCAAAAGGATAGACCAGAATTGGTAAACAGAAAAGGGGCAATGTTTCATTACGAGAACGCGCGACCACATGTGGCTATGATGACCCAACACAAGCTAAATGAGTTAAATTGGGATGTTATCAAGCATCCACTGTATTCTCCAGATCTTGTTCTTTCTGATTTTTATTTATTCCGATCACTGCAAAAAAATTTAAATGATGAAAAAAAATATTCAATAGAGCAGGTAAAAACATCCCTTACTTCATTTTTCGCATCAAAATCCACGGAATTTTATACTACTGGTATAAATAAGTTGATAAAAAGATGGAAGAAGGTTATAAGAACTGATGAAAATTATATAATTTATTAAATAAATAATATACAAAAAAATAAATAAAAAATAAAAAATATGTAAAAAACGGTCAAAACTTTTGCATCAACCCAATATATATATTTATATATATATATATAAATATATACATTCACTCAAACCAGCCTATGACGGTCGTAAGCCCCGTAAATGCCCAGACTTCCATATTCTTCTTCATCTTTGATGAGATGTCAAAGAATAATATATATATATATATATATATATATATATATATATATATATATATATATATATATATATATATATATATATATATATATATATATATATATATATATATATATATATATATATATATATGTATATATTATCTACCATGCTGGTGACCCCGGTTAAATTTCCAGGGGGATCCCAAACTAAATAATAGCTATTTTTTCACGCTAAGATTTTTTCAACCCTGGACTACTCGTATGTGAACTACTGATCACTATGTTTTCACATTATTGATTATGTAAATTATGCACCATCTAACACACCTTTGGAAAATATATATTATAAAAAGAAGAATGTATATTATAAAATTATGAACTTTAATAAAAAAATGTATAATAATTCATAATTTATAGAAAGACGTAGAAATAAACTCAAGAGAGGTATTTAAACCTTAAGAATTTCATAATAAATCAATCTACGTTAAATATTTTTACGTTTAAAAAAATATATTTTTAATTTTTTTTAATCTATTTGAATATATAATACTAATCAGTCTAAAGATATCAATCATAGGGTGAAAATATTCATTGGTCAATAAATATATAAAGTAGTATACCCATCTTTTATTTTTATATAAAAAAGAATATTCGTAAAATAATAAAATGTTTATTTGTAAAATAATGCAAGAACACATTAAATGAATACATTATTAATACATTTTTTTTCCCTAGAATTTAACAGCATCAGGTATGAGACTTTTTACTGGACCAGTTGAGAAAACTCTCAAATGGAATAAAGCGGTTCAGGAATCCGGAATTTCTGTATTATTTGAAGTAATTGGTAAGTTAAGATGTGTTTAAATGTATTTTCTCAGGTATCACCCAAAATTGGGTGCTTTGCCAAAAAAAAAATGTATTTTCATAGCAATATGATTTTTTTCAGTAAACATAATATTCGTTATTTAATCGGAACACACACCAACCATACTTCCACTGAAAATTTTCCTTGTTTAATTTATTATTATAAGCAAACTAATACATTTTCATTACTTACCCTGAAACGTACTAGTGAGTAATAGCATTTTCAGTGGAATTAAAGCTCACAGTAACATAACTGCTTTGCGAGTCCCAATTTTGAAGGAGTCGTAAGTCTCGTTGGCGAAGTAAGTTTGGCACGTCACTGGATGCTGTTACAATTCGATTACCGCAGAATTTATACAACTTCCATCAAATGACATTCAAATTGGGATTTGCGATGGCGCGGCGGCTCCGAGGAACAGTTTCGTGATCAAGAAGGAACGTGATTCGATAAGTCCGCCTCTGTCACCATCTGGCACTTTCTTTATCGCCACTTGACTATTCACACTCTACGAGAACGTGCCACTAGAGAGAGTATTCCGGATAATCTTTTTCCGATTTCAATTCACTCGTAATTCTCAAAAATCATTTTCCGAAAACATGGATTCATTCGCGGTGTCATCGAAAATTTGGTACCGTTTTTACAGATAAAATACTCCATTTATTAGTTGACATTGGAATCTATGATAAAAAAATATTTTTTTTACATACATTTATGTTTAACCAAAAATAAGCATGTACCAACGTGTTCAAATCTACACTATGGAAAGAAATATGTATATTGAAAAACTATTTTTGCTTGCTGAGAACTGTTTAGTTATCTTTTGGTAGCATTATGCCAGCTGATATTTTTAAAACTAATCTATAATGTGCTCACGGATTTTTATGTAATACTTTCATATCATGTCAAAAATAGATTTCTGCAAAAAAAATAACAGAAAAGTTGTTTGGAAAATCTCACGACTCTAAAAATATCCAGAGACTATTGAAATCGGTCGTTGACTAGCGAAACAGTGAATTTATGTTTAGCCTGCTACAAAATTAATTCAACATAAATTGCAACAAACTTTTGCCAATAATTCTCACTAACCATCTATAATCAAATTGAGATTATTTGTCCAATATAATGGTCCCCTAGATATAAGTTCCGCTCGCGGTGAAAGGAATGTTTGACAAACAGCATGCACAGCCGATATTTGTAGGCCATTACGTCAACACGGCGGCGGCGGTCCAGAGTCAACTCGGGATAGTTGCTAATTATTGTTTGGCCCTGTTGTAATTTCCGGTAATTGCGTTACAGCAAAGTGCGTCAGCATCCGCCCGGGGCCGGGCTGCGGGAAGCATCTCCTGTTGCGGGATGACGCAGGGCCCGTGCTGCAGGCCACGTACTACGAGATAGATTTTCTCCTGCCGGATATCAAGCTAGGCTCCACAGTAAGGTAAACTAATTCTAAATTTTATCCCGTCATCAAATATTGTTTATTGTGTGGTCTTCAAAACCTCACGTGGTGCTTGAACTTCTTAAACGTATGAGTATGTTAAAAAATTATGTTTGCACTCGTAGAATATTTAATTTTCTACCGATTTGAGATTTTTTGAGAGATTTTGAAAGTGAACTGTCAATTGGCATAGTGAGTTTTGCAAGAGTATTGATTTTTCTATTCCATTTACTCCTAGATTAACGAGTTTTGGCAGATTATGTTAAATACGGACGTCAATATTTTTAATTTTCTATCGATCGGCGCTATTGGCAAATTTTTTTAATATTTTAACACACCGTGCAAGTAGACTATTCATATGTACGTGGACAGTATAGGGAAGAAAACATTTGGAATAAATAATATCATAATTAATTATTATTTCAGACACTGGATTATTCACCCTATGGATGAGATGTCAGTATTATAGTTGTCTCAACTTCATATGAAACATCTATCGTTCCTCTTTTATATGAAAGAAGATGAAAGTCTGAGCATCCCAGGACTTACGATCTGGCATTTGGCTGGCTTAAGCGATCACTTTACACACTTGTATATAACTTTTACCATGGTACCCATTATTGAACATCCATATTTCATTAATTTTTTAAACCTGTACCTGAACTATACTGAACGACCATTGCAGCTAGCCAAATGCCAGGTCGTAAGCCTAAGGATGCTCAGACTTCCAACTTCTCTTATATAAAAGAGGAACGATAGATGTTTCAAATAAATTTGAGACAACTATTGTAAAAAATAAATATATTTAATATTTATTTGTATTGATGTTTCAATTGAAATTATTAATAAAACAATGTAGAAGTTTGGACTTATGACAAAGGTTTGGATACAGTACTAATGAGTTGTCATTGGGTGGCTTAAGTAAACACTGACCTGCATCATAAGAAAATACAAACTACAGCTGTTTTATAAACTTCATTATAAAATATTCCAAGTAACAAGAAGCATACATTTTTTCAAGTTTTTGTAAAGTGAAATAAATTTTATTTATTGTTTATACAGTTTATTATTATTATTGAAATTTGTGATTTGAAAATTATTTAAAAACGATGTCCTAAAATTAGAATTAAAAAAAAAAAAAAATGTTTTCAAATAATTCAGTAAAGCTTTTTGTAAAAGCGGCTTAAATTTATGTAATTTCTTTTGTTCAACTTTTATTGGTGTTTTATGGCGTAGAACGATAATCGTTTTGAATAATGCTTATTAAGTGTGCGGCATTTATCTTGATTACAAATTTATTTTAGGATGTAGGTATTAAAAATCTCCGTCTCCGGTATTGAAAGCCAGAAATTTCATTTGAAAACATAAATTTATTTGCGAGATTAAGTATTTTCTCATTAAAACGTAGTGCTTGCTGTTTTTGACTTCTCTTATTTCGAATCGCTCATTTGTCAAGATTGAATTTCGATTTCGAGCTTCAGTCAAAAAATAAGGGCGCATTAAAGATATTTAATGCAAACTTCAAATACATAAATAAATGAATTTCATTAATTGATTCACCAGGCACTTTGTTGTAAAATCCATCATTATAAATAAAAGTTTTTATTAGTGAATACCACTATTTTTTAAGTTTATTGTGACATGTGTTTCGATGCATTCCGCAATAATTGAAAATGATGCGGAATTCATTGAAACACGTGTCACAGTAGATTTTAAGAAAATTTCGTTTTTACGCGTGTTTACCTACCGTGCTGGAGGTCCCGGGTTCGATTCCCAGGGAGATGGGTGAAAATAAATATTGGTTATTTTACACTCTAATATTTTTTTAATATTACCCTAAACTAGTCCTTGAGGCGCAGGAGTGATCACCTTGCCTTCATGTTAGTAACGATCAAGATAACTCTGCTTACGGTAAAGTGCTCTATGCACCATTGGGTGCGGATAAGGGTTAAAAGAAGACATGTTATGTTCTGTCATGGAAAAGTTTTCATCTGTATGAAACTTTGACTTTTGTTTCGATGTTGTAAAAAATACCAACACGACATTATTAATTTGACATAAAACGTAACTCGAACATTTCAAAAGTTTTAACGAGGATTAAAGTTCAAATGTACAATATGACATACTGCTAATGGTGGATTTACTGGAAAGTCTCTCCTTTCCTGAAATCTGGTCATTACACACTACCTACTGAAAATAATACCGATTGTGTTTATTGTTTTTCCTGCTTTAGTTACTACATTTTTATAATAATTTTATTCAGTAACTTAGAAAGAAGTTTCATAAGATTTGTAAATATTCGAATATTTATTTTACACATCAATTGCAGACAGGCGCTGTGGCGTAGTTAGGTAGACGCTCGACCGCGAAACTGGCGTGGCGGGTTCGATTCCCAGATATGTATTTCAAAATACATAAATTCAAGAACGGTTTATTTTCAATTGGTCTGAGATGTATTTTTCACATTTACAGACAAGTCTCTTTAAGGGTCATTCCTTTATTTAATTTTCAATTTTTGTTAAATATTATCTTCGATATATATGTTTTGTGTCAAATAATATGTATTTATTATCTAGGTATAACTTTATACAGGAACCATTGTTTATAATTAACGAAATAATATTCAAATCTATTTTTTTTAAATGTCATGCTTTTTCAGTTTATATAGTATGTACAAGTTAGCATTTTGATTGATATTTCTCTCCACTACAGAAAAAAATACAGTAAAAATAAGCATATTAAATAATTAGTAGAAGGTGATAAAAATCCCCTAGAGATGATCAATAAAATTGGCAATAAAACGTTACTTTAACGTTACTGACGGTGATCGACTTCAACTTTTTTCCGATCTACGACTCCAGGGTATCGGTTATATACGGAAGTTCACGCTTTAATTACGCAATATACAAAATAACTTAAATGTGACTTCCGGTATGTTAATTCCAGGACTTTGCATTTTTAGACTAACTGTCGATTCGTATTGTTTGGAAGTTAAAGAAACGAAAGCAAAGTTGAGTCCTTTGTTACGTTACGTTACGTATGCAATTATGGCTAGAACGTGGAACGATTTTCTGTTCATGAAAATAAATTTGTGTATTTTTTTCAATGTTGATTAAACAATCACAGACATATTAGTAGATATCACAGCATATCATAAAATAATATGAAAATCAACCCGAAACAGTGGCCTCGACCGGATTTAGATTCAAATGCAATATTCATTTCGACCCACCAAGCGGTAAGTGCTCAATGCTGTAAACAAATTATTATTGCTATGCTTCGATCGGTCTCTAAATAATGTTGTCAATCGCAGTTCGCGCAAGTTGTGATTTGCAATCGGTTCCCCTCTCGCGGCTCTGCGAGGGATAGTGCCTAGGGAGGATCTGTAGGTACATGCGGCAATGCCACCAACCAACCAACCGACCTACCAACCGCCCTACCAACCGCCCGACGTGAGCTGCTGATGAGCATGTAAATACTGCACCACGCACTACACGACAGAGAGGGAGTTTAACCCTTATCCGGACAACTCGGTATAAATGCAAATCGAATCAAACCTGATTTACGACTGTTTAAGCTTGGTGGTCATACAAATACTACACAAATTGGGTTTCCGTCTCTTGTTGAGCGCCGATCTCGTGATGGAGCTATCGATTGTGTTCGTGTGTGTGCATGCGTACATACACATACACATATCGGTAGTGTAAAGACAAAGGGGTATACCAAATTTTACAGGAGATCAAAAACAAACTTGTGAAATAAAATAACTCATTTGTTTTATGCATTTTTATATGTACATATCTCAATAAAACTAAATAAGTATTGCAACTACAGCTACATACTTTTGACAGATTATGGAATACACTATTTTAGACATTTTGTGGAACAAACATAGAAAATGAAAAAAATTACTGATATACCCCTTTGCCATTACACTACCGATATATGAATTCGATTTATTTGTAGAATTACAGTTTTTTTTAATAATTTGTATTAATTTTCTAGACATTTCTACTTAACAGTTTTAAAATAACATACGTTGTTCTTTCTACTAAAGAGACTAAGCTCTTGTGCTTGGAGAAGGACTAACACTTATTTTTATTGTTTGTGAGTGAAATAATGTATTTTTATTATTATAATTATGTTTTTTTTTTAAATTTTATTATTGAGTATTGTACGAATTTCTATAAAATGTATAATGCTTTTTTTATAAAAAAATATACATTTTTATATCAAGATAAAAATCTGAATCTCATTTTCTGAATTACAAACGTTTTAATGCAAAACATACACATATGTTGCACCATGTCAAATTGTAGTTTATCATGTATTCCAAATAGCGGCTTAACAGTAGCCTATTTACTTTGGAAGCGTGTGAAGTAACCCTTAAGACATTGCGACGTTGCAGTGTGGTGGGCACGATGGTGGGGTCCAACAGGATGCAGGCGCTGCGGGTGCGTCTCGCGGCGCCCTTCGAGCCCGCCGCCCTGCCGCGCCTGGCGGCCATCAGTCATCACGTCGTGGCTAAACTACAAGCCCTCCAACACCACTAACCCGCATAGCTCACCCAAATATTGTGTTATGTAATCCACAATATTTTACAAAAAAAATAGTTATTTAATATTTTATTATAATTTATATTTGAAGCACTAACTTTGTGATTTTCCATTTTATAATTAAAATGTAACTCTGTTTTAAAATCACTATAAATATTAAGATATAACTTAATTATAATGTCTACCGGTTTCGAAGCTAACTGATCAATCAAGACTGATCAATACTCAGTCTTGATAAAGAAGCAGTTAGCTTCGAAACCGGTAGACATTATAATTAAGTTAAAATTAAATATTTGTAGTGATTTTAAAACAAAGTTACATTTTAATTATAATATTTTTTATTTCACTCATAGATTCGGCAGTTACTTTGTGGTAATAGTTGTACATTTTTAATTTAAGTACTTACCCAAATACTATGTGTTATGCAACCCACAATATTAAACATTATAATAATAACATTTATTTATTTATTTAATCATTTTTAAATTCATTAATCGATTCGACAGTTACTTTGTGGTAAAATCTATATATTTTTAATTCAAGTACTTACCCAAATACTATGTGTTATGTAACCCACAATATTAAACATTATAAAAATTACATTTATTTCCTTGTTAAATCATTTTTAAAATTCATTAATCGATTTGACAGTTACTTTGTAGTGATATCCATACATTTTTAATTTAAGTATGTACTTACCCAAATACTATATTTTATGTAACCCACAATATTAATTATTATAAAAATTACATTTATTTCTATATTAAATCATTCTTAAATTCATTAATCGATTCGACAGTTACTTTGTGGTTACATCTATACATTTTTAATTTAAGCACTTACCCAAATACTATAATTTATGTAACCCACAATATTAAATATTATAAAAATTACATTTATTTCTATATTAAATCATTCTTAAATTCATTAATCGATTCGACAGTTACTTTGTGGTTACATCTATACATTTTTAATTTAAGCACTTACCCAAATACTATAATTTATGTAACCCACAATATTAAATATTATAAAAATTACATTTATTTCTTTATTAAATCATTCTTAAATTCATTAATCGATTCGACAGTTACTTTGTGGTTATATCTATACATTTATAATTTAGGTATTTACCCAAGTACTGTGTTATGTAACCCACAATATTAAACATTATAAAAATAACATTTATTTATTTATTTAATCATATTTAAATTCATTGCTCGATTCGACGGAATTTAGTGGGAAAAACTATACATTTTAATTAAATTAGTTACTCAATCACTGTGTTATGTAACCCACAGTATTTTAAACAATAAAAAATATTTATTTACTTATTTAATAATTTACAAATTAATTAATTGATTCGGCAGTTACTTTGTGATACTTGATGAATACTACTAAATCTTAAAAATCTATTATAATAATCTCTAAAATTCAGACTTGTCTTCACATACGATGTTTGAAAAGGATGCGGAATGCATCGAAATATGTTTGTTGACACATTTCTGTCTATATATTTTAAAATTAAAAGAACGATTTATAATGAATTATCGAAAAAAAGTTGTGTAACAGTTTTAAATACTATAATTATTACATAATAAAAACATTTTGTTATTCAGAGTAAATGTATTTTATTTTACACAAAGGTAGATGTGGGAGGAATTGGGTTATCAAAAAACTGAAATTGAAAACATATGGGACAAAAACCAGATATAATGCCATAGGACGGGGTTTTTAAAATTGTTTATATAAAAAATCTCTGTTGGTTTATTAAAAAGAAAAAAAAAATTGAAGTTGATATGACGAATGTACTATTTATGTAAAAAAATTGTCTTTACAGTTTCGTGTTATAGTAGACATTGAAATTAAATAAAAACATTTGGGTTTTGTGGTTTTTACGTCAAGGTTTTCAAATATGAACCCTTTCATATTAATAACAATAATTTTGTCCGGTATAGTTAAATTAGGTTGCTAGAATAAATGCGAAATAATCAGTAAGTATGTATTTTTCAGTAAGTGAGGGATATTATTATTTAATCATTATTTTTTGTTTATTTTTATATGCATTATGTCACTGGATGGTTAAGATGTGATGAAATAAAGAACTAAAACCCATTACTCTTTTTTATTATTATTTTATCTTATGATTTACTTTTAAAGATTGAATGTTTATTAAACCAAATAAAAAAAATATACAAAAAGCGAAAAATACCTCATTTATATTTTATAATGTGCTTATTTTTTTTTAAATTTAAAACTCTTTATTATGTACGTTTATGTTCAGAAAGGCTAGGTGCACAAAAGATATTTATGCAAATGTCCATAATTAGAAATTCCCCTTTGAGAGGAAACGTAGCATTCATATTACGAGCCTATCTTACTTGTACCTATCTTCCCCGCTGACTAGATACCGTTTGGTATTATATTCTGTACTACAATTTGTACACGATGACCCAACATATGGGACAAAATTGATTAAAATTAAATGATTTTTAAATTGTATTTATGACATTTTCTAATCGTTTGAAAATTTTACACATGCTTTTGATTATTTCGATAGGGATATTACTTATGTAGCGATAAGATTTTTTAAAGGAATAAATTTCGACATTAAAGTAAAAAAAATCATAATTTTGTTTTCTTTTTGCTTTTTAATAAATTCAATTAATTAAAATCATTATAAGTAATTTTAATATGGTAAATATATTTATGCAACTTAAATGAATAGTTTTCAAGATTTTTTACTTACACACCTGCAAATTTTTATAACTCGGGGTGTTCCTGTATGACTTTTTATTAATGATGTTCTTTAGACTCCGAATATAATTTAAAAAAAAAATGATATCAAAAAAGTTTAACCTTATGTTGAAATTGAAGCTCCCCAAAAACAATCCTTATCAATTCATTTTACTATAAAAATTAAAGCTAAAAGGTATTTTACTATCAATGATATTTGGTTAGTATTATTTTAATTTCTTAAAAGTATTTAAAATTATGTTAAATTACTTTTTCTTTAACTTGATCAGGATCTTATTTGATGATTTGGTAAAATCTCATTCTTATTTTCTGCCCCACGGTGTATTCAGTTGGGCTTTTGCCAACTGTGGTTACATTTAGGGCTGATGGCTTTGGTTTAACATACCTTACATTTTTCTTATAACACAGATATATTAAATAGAAAATTATCTTAATTACTTTAATTTACGTTTTTTTATAAAAGCATTAATAAATCATTTTTTCAGAGTCGCATGTATGATTTAAAAAAAATCCATGACAGATATTATAATTTCTGATAACAGTAAAATGTACTTGATTTTCCTAGACTCGGTACTAAAAGACATATGTAATTTCCATAAGCTATTTTTAAAAAAAAACTGCGATCCATGCTTAAAAATCTCGAGATATGCATTAAAAACTACGACCCTTTCATAATAAAAAAAACAGGCAATCGAAAACGACACGCTTTAAGACAAAATGACCCAACTCTTCTGGGTTATTTTCTCTTATATTATGAATCTATGATTTTCAAGTTATCTTGGAAGATATTATTTAAGTGTTGAATAAACGTCACCATTTCTACAATAAACAAATGGGTTTTGTGGGGTATTGATTTATTCAAATTGCTAAGCAAACAATAATAAAATGATTGCGGTCGAAATGAAACACCTCGGTCAACCGTAAGCTTTAAAGGCCTGCTCAATAACCTTAATAAAGATAATCGCAGGTTTAACTTGACCCTACAATATTGGGTGAGAGCCTAATACCCTACTAACCTAAGCATTATCATTTCATTTGAAGGGTTTGTTCAATCCCCAAATATGGGCCAAATAATAATATAAACACAAAATATGACTCAATTTATACTACATACGTTTCGAAACCTTTTGGGCAGTATGTATTTATAATGATTAAGCTACCTTTGCAAAGAAAACATTCGTCATATTAAACCATCATAATAAACAACAACGTATGAATTTTTTTCGTAAATAAAAAAATGTAATGATGAATTTCTATTCCTAATTCATCGAGTAACAGATTTCTTTCAAGAAATTTTACTAAAGATAATTTGTATATATTTATCTACGTGTGTTTAAGGCCAATTAATTATATCCAATATTTTTTGAAAGTGCAATTTATGTTAAAAAATATGCTTTTTGAAATTTGCTATGGGCATTTTTTTCTTAGGTTACCTCCTTTCTTAAATCATTGGAATGAACAAATAATTATATAGTTATACAAATATATATAAAGTTATACAAATAATTATATAGTTAGACAAAAAAATACCACACTAGATAATTTGAACAACAATCGAAAAATCAAAAATATCAAAACATCGTATCCTAATATAAGCAGCATTTTCATATCATAAAAATGAGAAGCTGAAAATTTCAATATGTGTCTCATATCGGATAATATTTACAAATGAAATCAGTAATGTCAACATCTGGGAGGGTGCCAGAATACCCCTGTTTACCCTATTAGAATACCAAGTTTTTGAGATTAAATTTCCCTAAAAAATTCCCTACGCTAAGTAAACCTTAAATGCTGCTTACGAAGACGGACTTAGAAAGGTAAGTTATATTTTAAATTACACACACACACACACACATATATATATATATATATATATATATATATATATATATATATATATATATATATATATATATATATATATATGTATATATATATATATATATATATATATATATATATATATATATATATATATATATATATATATATATATATATATATATATATATATATATATATATATATATATATATATATATATATATATATATATATATATATATATATATATATATATATATATATATATATATATATATATATAGGTAAGTGGCTATAATACTGACCTAGTTTTTGTCTTAAGCCGGTCCATATTTTTAAAATATTTATTTAATATTAAAACGGCTTGATAATTTTTTCAATTTATTTTTATTTTTTAATGGGATAGTTTTATCCTTACAAAGTTAAAAAAATAATAGTCAAAAGTCAAGTGCATATATTAAAATCCACGCAATAAACAGTTAAAGGCTTTGTATTCAATACTGACCTATTCGAAATGGATTATTTCATAATACTGACCGCTGTTGCCCCTATTACTGACTATGAGTGAAAAAGACAACTCAATTCATATTTTAATATATTTTACCAAATGTAAACTGGAGTAAGATATAAGTATTTGTAATGGAAATAAATGTAAAAGTAAGTACTTATGTGACAATTTATTATTTATTAAAAAAAAACATATTGGTTAAACAAAATGTATTGTTAATGTATTTTTTTAAGCTCACTATAAATAAGTAATTCTGGAATGGAATAATTTCCTCTAGCGTTTAGTCACACCGGTTCTGGAATTGTTTTTATGATTCCTTTTGAAGTATACTATATAGTATCCTGTTTTTCTGGCACTTCCAGTTCAGGCATACCACGACCTTGATCAAAGCGGAACCATCCTTTTTGGGATTTATTACAATTCCTAAAAAATTCCCCTTCCTACTTTACAATACAGGACTCATTTTATTTTAGTTTTTACGAGGAAGATTTTTTGAAGACCCTTGGTGATTTTCAGTTTTTTTTTCTTCTTTTCTGCCACTTTATCTTCTGGCACACAGAGACTGCTTAACCTTTCCTGTCCAGAGTAAAAAAAAACAATCCGCGGGTTCCGAAGGGGGTACTGGCAATACCCCAAGTAAAATGCTAAAAATACAGGTTTTTCACAAATTCGACTAATGTCAAAATGTTTATCATGCTATTGTTATTCTATTTTTTCCATTTAAATTTGAATTTTCTGCAATAAACAATAATTTTCAAAAAAAAACGTAGTTGTGAAGAAGTTCTCTGCGGAAATGACATTCGATTCCGCCCAATGTTTAAGCATCACTGGACACTAGGCGCTTCGGCCGGAAACGATGCAAGCGAGAGGGGGTGAGGAGAGAAAGAGAGAGAGAGAAGCATACTACTCGGTACATACTAGCGGGTTTCTAATTTGTCGTATATTATGGTGAAAAAAAAAACAAAGAATGGTAAAAAAATCAGATAGCGAGAAACAATACAAAAATGACATTACGTTGTATGAACAGTTTGGACCTGGGTTTGGGAATATCTGTCCATCTGTAGCCTGATTTGGAAGTGAACAAATTTTCTTCATTTCTACTGTTGTCTACCATATGTACGGGCTTGACGCTGTTAGAGTCAGATTCATCAAGTTCTTGGATTATATAGTTATCTGAGTCGACGTCGGAAGCATAATCTTTATTTTCTAACCCTAAATGGAATTCATCATCACTTATATACATACATCAGTGTCCGTATAGCTCAGAAGTTGCTCAATCATATCATCTGTCAATTATTTTCCACTCATTGTTTGGGTAAAGTAAATATTAAAATTATGACAATTTAATTAGTGTAAAAAGGTAGATATTTATAAAATAAATATGAAAATGCAATTGCACCAAGAAATTTCAGTAGATAATTTAAAATAATAATAATTCTTATTAGAAACGAAAAAAAACACTGTGTATTTGTCAAATAACGTTGCGTATCGAGAACACGATTCACACGCGTGCAAATTTGGGGATCTACCGCCGATGGTTAAACTGTGGAGATAGATACAGCGCTAGTAAAGAAATTGATATCCCCTTCGGAACGGGACAGTTAAACGCTGTTAGAACATTTAAGATCGTGGGATTTGGAGGTTTACAAGGAGTAACCTCATTTGGGTGTGCAACATTAGAGCATGATGGTAGTGTGCCTGATATGTATATACATATATATATATATAAATATATATATATATATATATATATGTATATACATATCAGGCACACTACCATCATGCTCTAATGTTGCACACCCAAATGAGGTTACTCCTTGTAAACCTCCAAATCCCACGATCTTAAATGTTCTAACAGCGTTTAACTGTCCCGTTCCGAAGGGGATATCAATTTCTTTACTAGCGCTGTATCTATCTCCACAGTTTAACCATCGGCGGTAGATCCCCAAATTTGCACGCGTGTGAATCGTGTTCTCGATACGCAACGTTATTTGACAAATACACAGTGTTTTTTTTCGTTTCTAATAAGAATTATTATTATTTTAAATTATCTACTGAAATTTCTTATTAATAATCTTAATTATATATATATATATATATATATATATATATATATATATATATATATATATATATATATATATATATATATATATATATATATATATATATATATATATATATATATATATATATATATATATATATATATATATATATATATTTATATATATATATATATTTATATATATATATATATATAAATATATATATATATATATATATATATATATATATATATATATATATATATATATATATATATATATATATATATATATATATATATATATATATATATATATATATATATATATATATATATATATATATATATATATATATATATATATATATATATATATATATATATTTTTATATATATATATATATATATATATATATATATATATATATATACATATATACATATATATATAATATATATATATATATATATATATATATATATATATATATATATATATATATATATATATATATATATATATATATATATATATATTTTTATAAATATATATATATTTATTGCTTCATTGCTTCTGCAAGGGTCACAACCCTCAGCAATGAGGATTAAGACGGAGAAGAAGAATATATATATATATATATATATATATATATATATATATATATATATATATATATATATATATATATATATATATATATATATATATATATAATTGCTCAATCATATCATCTGTCAATTATTTTCCACTCATTGTTTGGGTAAAGTAAATATTAAAATTATGACAATTTAATTAGTGTAAAAAGGTAGATATTTATAAAATAAATATGAAAATGCAATTGCACCAAGAAATTTCAGTAGATAATTTAAAATAATAATAATTCTTATTAGAAACGAAAAAAAACACTGTGTATTTGTCAAATAACGTTGCGTATCGAGAACACGATTCACACGCGTGCAAATTTGGGGATCTACCGCCGATGGTTAAACTGTGGAGATAGATACAGCGCTAGTAAAGAAATTGATATCCCCTTCGGAACGGGACAGTTAAACGCTGTTAGAACATTTAAGATCGTGGGATTTGGAGGTTTACAAGGAGTAACCTCATTTGGGTGTGCAACATTAGAGCATGATGGTAGTGTGCCTGATATGTATATACATATATATATATATATATATATAAATATATATATATATATATATATATATATATATATATATATATATATATATATATATATATATATATATGTATATATATATATATATATATATATATATATATATATATATATTTATATATATATATATATATATATATATATATATATTTATATATATATATATATATATATATAAATATATAAATATATATATAATAATATATAAATATAATAATATATAAAT
This sequence comes from Brachycentrus maculatus, assembly GCF_059751285.1. NCBI lineage: Eukaryota > Metazoa > Arthropoda > Insecta > Trichoptera > Brachycentridae > Brachycentrus > Brachycentrus maculatus. The sequence continues at coordinate 1,306,982 of NW_028280786.1, forward strand.
AATATATAAATATATATATATAAATATATATATATATATATATATATATATATATATATATATATATATATATATATATATATATATATATATATATATATATATATATATATATATATATATATAAATATATATATATATATATATATATATATATATATATATATATATATATATATATATATATTTATATATATATATATATATATATATATATATATATAAACATATATATATAAATATATATATATATATATATATATATATATATATATATATTTTTATAAATATATATATATTTATTGCTTCATTGCTTCTGCAAGGGTCACAACCCTCAGCAATGAGGATTAAGACGGAGAAGAAGAATATATATATATATATATATATATATATATATATATATATATATATATATATATATATATATATATATATATATATATATATATATATATATATATATATATATATATATATATATATATATATATATATATATATATATATATATATATATATATATATATATATATATATATATATATATATATATATATATATATATATATATATATATATATATATATATATATATATATATATATATATATATATATATATATATATATATATATATTTATAAATATATATATATATTTATATTCTACTAACCCTTATCCGCACCCGATGGTGCACTGCATCTGCACTGATGTTGTATTGACGCAGTGTTATCTCGATAGTTACTTACATGAAGGCAAGGTGATCACTCATGCGAGTATAATGGAATCAGTTTATGTTTGATAATAAACAAAGTTTTTTTTTTTGTTGATATTATGTTAAAAAAGAGAAAATAAATTGTATTTTAACATAAGAAAAATCACAAAAAGATGGCTCAGAACGAAACTCCTTTTCTGAAATAGTATGTGTTTATAATACTGATCTAGATTCGTTTCTATTACTGACCGCTGAAACTATTTATTATAATTATAAAACCAAGCAAAAATATATAGGTCAGAATTAGGCCCCCATAATCCAAAAACTGTATGCTATCCAAAGCACGCAAGAATTTTCACAAATTTATGTAAACTTTAAAAATGCTCTCGTCTTACTCATTACTGACCTATAGGTCAGTAAAGGAAACTAATGAAATTTCGGGTGAATGTAATACTGACAACTTTTATTTTATAAATGTATTGTATTAATCATATGGTTATTTCACAAATACTTTGTTTTTTGTAAATTCAATACACTAAACTAACTAACACATATAAAATATTAGTAAATATCAATCATATAAAAATAATACACCTTTAAAATAAAACTTGAAAGATTAGGCTTGTCTGTTAAGGATTTTCCGTGTGCGCGCGCTACTTGCCAGATGTCCAAACTATAACTGATATTTCAAATATGAAAAATCAAAATATTGACTGTAAAACATTGTCATCACATAACACAAGCATGGCTGCAGTGTTGGTAATATTAAAAATTAGTAATAATTGAACCAGTGTCTTATTATCTGTTGTTTCTTTGAAATAGGTCAGCAATAGGGTCTAGGTCAGTTTTATAGACACTTACCTTATATAAATATTACATTTTAATATTCTTTTTTATCCTCCTTTATATCCGGAGAGTTTTATAAAAGTTTCATTAATCAACATAAAAAACTAAATTATACATTCTGCTGTAAAGGGGTAGCTTTTAAAATGTATGCTTTTGAATCATTAAAAGAAAATAAACGTAGCAAAATATTTTTTCGCTAAACGCTTAACAGTAAAGTTATAAAACTACCGACTATATCGTTGGTTTTACTTTTCCATTAGAATTCAGTATTGAATTGTTTATTTTAAACCTTATTTGAGTATCAAAAACCGTTTAATATTTAATATTTGGTACTAAAGTCTTCACATTTACTATTTTTTTACAGGTTATTCGACCTTTTTTGAGCCAGTAATATTTTTATAGAAAATAAGGAATTGAAAATTAAACACATCTTACAAAAAATAATTAAATAAAAACTTTGTAGAAATTAAATTGCCAATCTAAAATGGTGCCTTAAAAAAAACAATATTCTAAATTGAACAATCGTGTTCTCCTACGCATACAGGAATATACATACATTACGTGAAAGTTTCCCCTGTTCTCAATAAAGCTGGGTAGGATTACTGATTCTCGTAAAAATAAAAAGGTTTTAAATCAGTAATGTGATAGGCATTCACTAATTTCACGATGAGAGTTTGAATCGTTTGACTTAGTGGATATAGAACCTCAAATGACAATAAAAAACACAGTAAAACAATTTTCTCTTCTCTGAAATAGGTGAGTAATATGCCAGTTACTCGAAAAAACATTAAGTTACTAATTAGAAAGAAAGAAATATATGTATAAATTTATCTAAATTTTTGTGAAATATTTGTATGACTATAATATTCGTAAAATACAAATATTAACTTTCATATTTTCGTAAGTTTTGAAGGCTCAATATTCAATATATGTACATAGGTATCAAATTGTGGTACAGTGGTTTCGAACCCAGAAACTTTGACTCAGAGTCAGCAACATTAACCAAGGGATCTTTTCACTACAAGGTGTACATAACTTTGGTTTTATTTATGGATTTTTATTTCTGAACCTGGTATTATCATTTTATTAATGTTGTGAATTAAATTGTCAGATAGTTGATGTAACCAAAATATCATATTTTTTTCTAAATAAATGCAATGTCAAAATTATCTCAACTGCGTAGTTAAAACGTTATCTTCCGTATGGAATCCAGCCCTGACATTTATAATGAGCTAATCTTATTTAGAATGAATATTTTTGACGTCACATACAATACTTGTTTAGCAATGTCAGATGACATAAAAAATATTAAAACTTTAAAGATAAAACTTAAACGATTCACGCAGCATGAATATTTATTGATTTTGTTAAAAAATAGTACCGTTTAATATACGCATTTGTTGTTTTAAAAGGCTTGGTTTAATTCGCGTATCGTGATGGGTAACGAACAGTGTTATTATCTACGTAATAGATTCGATAAAAATATACTTAAAGACAAGGATTTAGTGTGTAACTGAAATGTAAATATTCATTTCATATACGTGATGTATGTAGATACATCTAATAAAGGGTCCGCCAAATAACTTTTTTTTTTTGAAAATGGGGCGCAAAACATCGAGTGTAGCTTCGGCTGTGTGGCACGTAGCGCCGTCCTGTTGAAACCAAATGTTGCCAATATCCTCTTCTTCAATTTTTGTGAACAAAAATCCGTTCAACATGGCCCGATAACGATCGCCATTGACTAACGGCCACTCCTTGCTCATTTTCAAAGAAAAATGGCCCAATTATGCCTCTGGACCAAAATCCGCACCAAACAGTGACTCGTTTTGGGTGTACCGGCTTTTCAATGTATGCGTGCGGGTTTTTTGTGCCCCAAATACGACAATTTTGCTTGTTTACATACCCGCCAAGATCAAAATGAGCTTCATCCGAAAAGATGATTTTTTTGGCAAAATCGGCATCTTCTGTAAGTCGAATGTCGCAATATTTTCCAGCGTTGTTCAAGCGTATACACAACCATATTCGCTCAGCGGAAGGATAAAACTAATTATCTGTCAAATCAGACATGAGCTAAGTGTTACCATTCACGAAATAAGCACTAGTTAAAAAAAAAAACTTTAGATGGCGGACCCTATATATGTAACTAAATACAGCGTAATGAATAAAAATTGCTTTTTGTAATATAATTCCGATTGTCCTCTGGCTGCCACCGAATCGTAGAAAGAAAATATAAATTCAAATTCCGTCTATTCAGTTTAATGTTAGTGCAGATAGGGTAGTGTCGTGCTGGGTGCTTCTCGCGCTGGGCCCGTCCCAGTAGTGCCGCGGGATGAGGTTGGATGCTGTAAAGTGCGCCCCCAGATGGGTCCTGATGTGGAGCAGTGAGCATGACCCCCTTACGCCCATAACTGTTCTTGCGAGGGCGAAGAGACCTAGCAGGCTGAGAGATACCAGCTGTTGTTCATTTATTTACATATCAAAACATTTTTTTTTATTGGGAAAAAAAATATTTCCATATCGTTTAAAAGGTTGAATTGAATAGTTCGTCGGTAAGAATTCAAAAAGATAGGAATTTTTAGATGATTTTTTTCTGAACCCACCATCTATCTGCAGCGGTTATGGAGTCCTGAGGACTCTTTTTCAGCCGCTCATAGAAGAAAATTTTCAAAATATTCTTAAGTAATAAAAAAAACTAAACAGATTGATGGGGGGAAAAGGGGATGTATGGACAGAGGCCCCAATTTATCATCCTTCTTCACCTGTCAAGATCTCATTAATGCCTGTTAAAAATATATAAAAATTCAGTACTTACAAAACTTATGAACAAAAATAATGACTGCACGGTAGTTAAATACGATAACCACTAAAATACAAGATTGTCGTTTGTATATACAATTGAAAAATAATCGATTTGTATTAAAAAGGTATTCCATTTTTTTAAAAACTTAACATTATTTTAACAATTCATTCGCAATCAAATTAAAGAAGCTCAATATGGACGAAAGAATTTAAATTATATTTCAGGTATTTTTTTCCAAGTGATTGTTATTTATTTGAGATTTTCTCTACCCCACAGTTGGGGTGGCACGGGAAGAGCGCGGTGACATGGATATGTATTTTAAAGGAAGGAACTCCAGACACCGTCTTTTCAGGCACAACCGGCCATGACGGAACAAATGAGACGGTTAAACAGACAGATTTATCTCTGGAATTTATTATGGCTTTCACCAGATACCATTGTCAAAAATATAATTTGTGCTTCACGAGCTATGAAATGTAATAAATATTTCAAGCGAGTGAAAATAAAATATAAACCAGATTTGTTTATTTGTTTCAAGAAAATTTTGTGTATTTGATTATGTTCTGTTATAAAAAAAACCTTTTTCATGGCTTTGAATTTAATCGTCTCATTTGTAGGGCTGAAAATTTAAGAAGATTCCAGTTTTCAAATATTTATTATGATTCAATTAATAATATTATTATGTCAAGAGCATCTTACTAAATGTCATCATTATATACAGAAATCTTACTAAATATAACCCAATTAATTAACCTACAATAAATAAATAAAAATTGTAATTTTCTGAAAATTTAAGGCAATTACATTTATGACAATTAAATTTAAAGCCATCAAATAATCAGGTTTCTGATTCACTTTTGGCGATTATATATCTTAATCATTTATATATTCAAATAAAAAACTGACTTTGAAAGCAAACAATTTTCACGAATTATTAAAAAAACAACATTTATCAAATCACTATTGTGGCTATTATTATTCTAAATTTGTAAATAGGGATTTGTTAAAATGACATGAAATTATTACGAAAAACTCAAAATCTTTATATAATTCTTATTGATTTAACAAGTCGCTTAAAATAAGCACAAAGAGGGTTAACCTTATTATTTAAGCTATTAAAATGCGATTTCGTGACGAAAAAGATTCAAGTAACAAGTATGTTTTAATGCGAGCATAAAATATGATAAGAAAATATAAAGCATTTTTATCTTAATGTTTACTTGTGCTGTGTTAAAAATAAGTTATTATTTATTTAACCTTGTACTGGATTTATAACTTTATTGTCCTTATTTATGTGGAAAATACATTGATTTTAAATTATATGTTATTAAACATATTAATTTTAAATTTATAAATACAGAAAGAAGCCACTTATGTTTTGAGCTGGGATTACATTTTTTAAAAAACTCAATCTATCTGAAAAATCCTTCAAAATAATAACGATTTAATTTTTTTTCATTCATTGATTCGGCTGGCACTTTAAAGTAATATCTACAGATTTCAAATTTAAATTTCACTTGTTTTTACCACTATTTCTAAAAAGTAGTATTTACCAAGTGGAACGTTTAACTTAACAATATATATATATATGTATATATATATATATATATATATATATATATATATATATATATATATATATATATATATATATTTATAAATATATATATATATATATATATATATATATATATATATATATATATATATATATATATATATATATATATATATATATATATATATATATATATATATATATATATATATATATATATATATATATATATATATATATATATATATATATATATATATATATATATATATATATATATATATATATATATATATATATTTATATATATAATGGATTAAGGACTGTAGTTACATTAAAGTATTTCACTAGTTTTAACTGAAAAATAAGTTTTACTTTGATCAACAAACAACAATGTGATGATTATATTAAAATATACAATATTATTTTTTTTTACATTACATTAAATTTGAAGCTTATAATAAATAGTCTGACAATTCTGGGCATGGGTTATATATAGCCTTGGGATTATGTAACTCATTTACCAATATGTTCCGCAGCAAAATAACGAGTGGAATCTAATGGAGGATCTTTGCGAAAGGTGAATTTGTCACGGTTGATGCCAACGTAAATTTGACATTATTACAGAGTATAAAATCGTATTAAAGCGCTGTACCTAAAGGTTGACCGTCCTAGCAGCGGATATGTTGAGCGGCAGACGCTCCGATTTATAAATGAATTTTTATACATTATTTGATAATGCTCGCTTCTAGAGAAAATTGGTAAGAGTGTTTATCTACCGTACTGTGTAGATCCTGGATTTGGTTTTGAAGCATTCAAAATATATAAATATAAGTGATTTTTCACTCTAACATTAATTAAATATTCAGGATTAATTACAATGCCTTTACGTAAATATTGATATAAAAAATGTGCGTTAATACGAAACAGAGCATATAGATGCAGAGACAGGTTATAAGATTTTTTAATTAAAAAAAAATGATGGAAAAATATCCAGCATAAACAACTGCTATGCGACCATACCGCTATTTGACTGTTTTGGCTGTTGGGTCAGTTCTGGAACACAACTGAACGATTTTTAAGCAAATTACACAAATTTCTTGAACAAATCGCGTTATTCATTGATTTGGAAAGACCGCAATTATTGCTGCCAAGAAAGTAAACCTAAAGCGAGGCTTTCAGATTCTACGTCTATTTCCAAATTTAATTAATTTCTTTGAAACATGAGGAGCTATGAAAATATTAAATATCATTGACCCTTTAATACTCACATACACACACACACACACATATGTATATTCTTCTTCTTCAAACCCTTATCCGCACCCCAGTGGTGCATAAGGCACTGCATATAAACGCAGTGTTATCTTGATCATTAATACATGAAGGAAAGGTGATCAGCCCTCCGCTTCAGGTACCAGTTCAGGGTGATTTTGAATGAATATTAGAGTAACAAAAACACTTATATTTATTTGACCCCCAAAAGGAATTGAATCCGGGACATCCGGAATGGTAGCCGAGCGTGCTGACCATTACACTATGGAGGCGGACTATTATTGTGTCATATGTATGTATATATTTATATATATATATATATATATATATATATATATATATATATATATATATATATATATATATGTATATATATATATATATATATATATATATATATATATATATATATATATATATATATCTATATATATATAAAGATATATATATATATATATATATATATATATATATATATATATATATATATATATATATATATATATATGTAAATATATATATGTATATATATACATATATATATATATATAAATATATATATATAACGTGGTAATATTTTCCTTTTGAAAATTAAGTGTAAATAATATGTAAAGTGGGTGTATAATAATAAAATAAACAATGTGTTGCTTTGTAATTAAAGTTTATTCTTAATTTATCTTTATAATAATTTTTATATCAACTCGCCCCTTACGACTACTTTAAATTAAAATGCTTCGCTAACAGCAAAACACTTCGAACATTTGCAGGAAACATTTGCAGTTTTCCATCTCAAAATCACACTTTATCTTCTAACTTTAACGAAATCAATCGCACGATACCGTTGCTTTGATATCAACTGACGGTACGGGATTCACACGAAATAAAGCTGCGCAGGTGGCGCTCAAGTCATGCAGTGTAAATTTAAAATGCGCTGTCGCAACCTGCCCCCATCACAACACGCCCCACCGTCCCTACTGCTATCATCGCATGTTACTTAGATCGTTAATTATATAAGAACAATGTGATCAACCCTGCGCTTCATATTCTTGGATCTGTGTTAAGAGTAAAATATATTTGATGGATACAGGTGACGTGAAGAAGGAATCAAGGAGCTAGGGGTGGGAAAATAAACGATGAAGAAATAGTAGGTACTATCAATTAGGACAAACAAGGGGAAATAACAGCAGTGATTAGGGCACTTGAGATTACATACCAGTAGTCATACACAAATCAACAAGTTTCTGTTAATTTTAACGAGTTCTTTGAGGAAAATACTGAATCATATTTCACAACATAAACCTTCATTTTGACTTTTTTTTATTTATTCAGAAAAGTTCACAAAAGAACAAGAGCTGTATTTATCAAATCATATCGGATACCTAAAGTAAGCTGTTATAGTTCCAAATACTCGTACCATAACCATTACCAATTAATTATTTATTTGACTATTAATGACAAATATTTTTGTAAGTATCTTGTATCATCTCATCCCGCAAGAATAAGAGGTAGAACGAGTGATTTGATTTTTTCAGTTTTTTCTTTGTTTTTCTGCATATTATAAATAATTATTTTTTACTTAAAATATTATAACTGCATACGTACGAAATAAAAAACAACAATGTGGATTAAAATTGTAGTATCCTTAAGTCAAACTTAGAAGATAATGATTGATCTTTAAATTTCGTATTTGGGAGCATATTGTATGTAAACAAAAATAAACATTTTAAATTTCTCATTGTTTAATCTTGCCGATTATTTTTTAATGAACACTAACTAGTACAGTGCGTACATTCGTGTTGAACTTGATTTTCTGTTATATTTTCTAAATATTTGTTCCTTAGAACTTTGGTTTTATGTTCTTAAAATACCATATGAAGTTATAATACTAAATTTCCTAGCTGAAATTTCATTACGGTTCCTTATCGTTGTTTCACAGTGTGGCCACTGGTTTTAAGTTCCGTGCTAATTAAATGCCACACTACCGTACCCTGTTTTAATACACCACTTTACTGGTAACACTATGGCCAAGAATGAATTTCCCTCTATCTGTATTCTCTGGTTTCATCTTTCTTAACAAACGATAGATATATAATTATATCCTAGGTGTCCATTTATATATATATATATATATATATATATATATATACTACTACTACTACTACCATCACGCCGTTTCCCCGCAGGGGTAGGCAGAGAGGATGGAACGCCACACTCTTCTGTCCTGACATACACTCCTAGCCTCCTTCACATCCATACATCTAGTCATACATGCCCTCCGATTACGCAGACTTTTGACACCGCCAGATCTTAGGTTCTGATTGATCTGATCGTGCCAAGTCTTTTTCGGTCGTCCACGTTCTGTTTTCCCTCTCACATTCGCCACATATATTTTCTTAGTCATTCTCTCGCTATCCATTCGCTCCACATGTCCATACCACCGCAAAGAGCTCTTTCTAATCTTTTCAATTATTCCTCGGTGGTATGGACATGTGGAGCGAATGGATAGCGAGAGAATGACTAAGAAAATATATGTGGCGAATGTGAGAGGGAAAACAGAACGTGGACGACCGAAAAAGACTTGGCACGATCAGATCAATCAGAACCTAAGATCTGGCGGTGTCAAAAGTCTGCGTAATCGGAGGGCATGTATGACTAGATGTATGGATGTGAAGGAGGCTAGGAGTGTATGTCAGGACAGAAGAGTGTGGCGTTCCATCCTCTCTGCCTACCCCTGCGGGGAAACGGCGTGATGGTAGTAGTAGTAGTAGTATATATATATATATATATATATATATATATATAAATGGACACCTAGGATATAATTATATATCTATCGTTTGTTAAGAAAGATGAAACCAGAGAATACAGATAGAGGGAAATTCATTCTTGGCCATAGTGTTACCAGTAAAGTGGTGTATTAAAACAGGGTACGGTAGTGTGGCATTTAATTAGCACGGAACTTAAAACCAGTGGCCACACTGTGAAACAACGATAAGGAACCGTAATGAAATTTCAGCTAGGAAATTTAGTATTATAACTTCATATGGTATTTTAAGAACATAAAACCAAAGTTCTAAGGAACAAATATTTAGAAAATATAACAGAAAATCAAGTTCAACACGAATGTACGCACTGTACTAGTTAGTGTTCATTAAAAAATAATCGGCAAGATTAAACAATGAGAAATTTAAAATGTTTATTTTTGTTTACATACAATATGCTCCCAAATACGAAATTTAAAGATCAATCATTATCTTCTAAGTTTGACTTAAGGATACTACAATTTTAATCCACATTGTTGTTTTTTATTTCGTACGTATGCAGTTATAATATTTTAAGTAAAAAATAATTATTTATAATATGCAGAAAAACAAAGAAAAAACTGAAAAAATCAAATCACTCGTTCTACCTCTTATTCTTGCGGGATGAGATGATACAAGATACTTACAAAAATATTTGTCATTAATAGTCAAATAAATAATTAATTGGTAATGGTTATGGTACGAGTATTTGGAACTATAACAGCTTACTTTAGGTATCCGATATGATTTGATAAATACAGCTCTTGTTCTTTTGTGAACTTTTCTGAATAAATAAAAAAAAGTCAAAATGAAGGTTTATGTTGTGAAATATGATTCAGTATTTTCCTCAAAGAACTCGTTAAAATTAACAGAAACTTGTTGATTTGTGTATGACTACTGGTATGTAATCTCAAGTGCCCTAATCACTGCTGTTATTTCCCCTTGTTTGTCCTAATTGATAGTACCTACTATTTCTTCATCGTTTATTTTCCCACCCCTAGCTCCTTGATTCCTTCTTCACGTCACCTGTATCCATCAAATATATTTTACTCTTAACACAGATCCAAGAATATGAAGCGCAGGGTTGATCACATTGTTCTTATATAATTAACGATCTAAGTAACATGCGATGATAGCAGTAGGGACGGTGGGGCGTGTTGTGATGGGGGCAGGTTGCGACAGCGCATTTTAAATTTACACTGCATGACTTGAGCGCCACCTGCGCAGCTTTATTTCGTGTGAATCCCGTACCGTCAGTTGATATCAAAGCAACGGTATCGTGCGATTGATTTCGTTAAAGTTAGAAGATAAAGTGTGATTTTGAGATGGAAAACTGCAAATGTTTCCTGCAAATGTTCGAAGTGTTTTGCTGTTAGCGAAGCATTTTAATTTAAAGTAGTCGTAAGGGGCGAGTTGAGACATATTAGCGGGGGCTAGTTGTGACAGTCACAACTAGCCCCTTAGAAATAATTAAAACTCTTCTATTTTATTATGTCGAGAATTATAATTGATTTACAAGCCGCGCTGTATTTTAGGCCTACTATGTAGTGCAAAAAAATATTTTAACAACATAAACGGCCGGAGGCCTTTCTTGTGGAATTATACGATGCGCTAGTTGCAGATAGAAGTCAGAAAAAGTTAAAAAGTAATATCATTTATAAATTATGTACACATCGATGATCTGCAAATTCGTTTGTCTCTAAAATAAATGAAATCAACATTATCGGTAATATTCAAACTCGTTCAATTTCTTTCAATTGACACTGAATTGAAATTCTGTGTCGGTGTGAAAACTTTTTGGAAGAAACTTATCCCCTTCCAAATTGAAATAACCTCCCGACTTCACAGTAAATTAGAACTGAGGTGGAGCAGGTAAACGTTCAAAAGGTCGTCCATATTCATTCGTGTAAGTTAGAGAAACTTGATTTAAATTTATTCGCTTTGAGTTTGTGTATTTTGAATATTGTATTGCTAATTTTCTAATAGAGATATAACTTGCGATTGCAAGCGTTTTCGAATTAAATTCGCTTGATAAGTTATGTCATTAGAGTTTAAATATGATCGAAGGAGGTACTAAATTTGTGATGTTACATTTTATAAAATAATCGATCAAAACATAATTATAACATTTTGCCGACTAGTATCGAAACAAAATCTTTTTCTCAGTCTAGTGGAAGAAGCTGTTGGCTTCAAAACAGATATATAAATGAAATATGTTGTTATTAAGATATATACTGTGGTTTAGAGCAAAATTCTTTTGTATGTTGTATATTTCGAATATTTAAAATATTTAACGATAATGTTCAAAGTGACAAATTATATGAGAATATTCTTCGATCTTAGTTACTAAATATTGATTCATAGATTTTTTATGTCAATTTTATCGCTTTAATGATATTTGTTGCATTATTTCATGATAAATTTTATTTATTAGTTTTTGTTAGTCCATTATGATCAATTGTGTCACGCCATTTTGATATGTCACATTACTTTGATCCTATTTTATTTCAGGTTATCGATTAATTTGATGATTTAAAAATAAAACCTATGTTAAGCTTTTTAAATATTCATATAAGTATTGATAAAAAAAGCAGTAGGTAATAGACAAGTGTAGAAACTAAAAACTAAAAAATAAAATCGGCTTTTTAATATTTTGTGAATGGATCCATCAATTTGATTTAATTTTATATTTATTTGGTTTCTCCAGATTAACAAATGGATATATTAAAAAATATCTTCCACCTAAATAAGTTTTCAAATTGAATAAATATTTGAATTTGAATTACAATGCCGTTTCAAAGACTCAACTTTCCAAGTAATTCAATCAATTAAGTAATCTTGCGAAAATGTGTATTTATTTGTCTTTTGATAAAAACAAAGAAAACTTGGGGAAAACAGGCGAAAAGTTACGGATAAATACGGTTACGTACATACCACAAATATAATTCACTTTTTACATTAATTTTACAATGAGGAAACAAAAAATATGTTTTCATTCGAAATTTATAAGTGCTCTAGCTTCTTAACGGAAAAAGTTTTCATTAAAGCTTTTATGCTCTTTTATACGGCATTTAAGTCAAACAAGGCAAATAATATAGGGTTTGAAATGAGCGGGATAAATTTTCATTCATATTTTCATTTATTGTACGTAATAGCTATGAAAAGAGAAAGAAGCGTTTTCTGAAGTATTACGAATATTGTACCATAAGGGAGACCAAAGTTTTTATTTTCAATTACTTTAAATTTTTAAAAAGGGTTCACTAATTTCCAAATAACTGTAAAAAAGCTTATCCGCACATAAATATTGCAACAAATTTTACGAAAAAAATCTCGAACATTGTTTTTTGCCTTTTTTATTTGTTCTTTCCAACAACCATTAAACTAACTGTTTATGTGGAGTATATGGAGTTTACATAGTACCTCCTAAGGTATTTTGTCATATGCCACATCCAAACGAGGAAGAGGACGAAGATTTAGAGGAATTTATTTACAAAAAAAACTCCATGTTGACTACTTAATACATGTGATTAATTTTACAATTTTTTCCATGAGGATCGACAGCTGAGAATTGACATCGCAGGAGGCTAATCCCTCTTAAAAACAAGCTACAAGGCCCACAACAACAAGAAAAAGAAGAAAATAACGATTTTAAGGAAAAGTGGTATTTACCAAGTAAAACATAAATAGATAAAAATAATGAAATGATACTAAGATTCTGACAGATATTTTTGTATTTTTAAAGTAATTTTAAACCAGAGATAGAAGCAACTGGCATGAAAATCAATTTAATCAAATAAAGTTGATAAAAAGCGGAGATGTCTTGTATACGGTAACGTAAGTAAATCGTTTTGCCCGTAGAGTACGTAGTTTGGATGAGGAAGTACAAAAACGAGATGAAACAGTGCCGGGTTATGGTTTAATTTTGTCCTCCAGGCTTTGGTGGCAAGATGCGGGTCGCGTTTTTGTGCCTTGGTGCTAGGACGACCACGGATCGCGGAACTCTTATTCCTTTATTTGTAAACTCAATTTTCAATTTAATTTTCACAAATACGCCCAAAATTTTCTTTGGTTTGGATAAGCATTTATCAGGAGCCTAATTTATTTCTCTCCAATAGCGTTTTCAATTCCTTTGACAATAATGAGTATTTATAATTTTTTAAGGATATTTGTAATTAACATCGAAAAAGCAACAGCAATTTTATTCCATCATTTAAGCGAATTTAGACAAAGCTGTTAAAGGTATTTTTTTCAGTTTATTTAATGAATTTAAATACAGTACATGAAACTTTATTAAAATAAACGTATGATCAGCTTATTATTATATGAACTTGAATCTGAGTCAAAAATAAACATTTTGTACACGTTTCTTGATTTACATATCTTAAAATAAATTAGATTTATTCAAATTTAAATATTTCACACTTTCTCAGATATTGATTTGTTAAATCTCGAACACACAAAAAAATCATGAGCTCGAATATTTAATGAAATCGTTAAATATGGTACATCATTTTTAAAAAAAAGCAATGCAACCAAAAAAATGAGGGCTGTATTCTACAAACGTGATATGCTTGTTATAAGCACCATGAAAAATATTTAAATATTATATCACCATTATATCACGTGTCTTTACATTGTAATTGATAATCATTGCTATTTTTCGTAAAGGTATTCAGATAAAAGATAATTTTCCACATAATAATGGTTAAAATTTGCAAAAAAAAAGTAAATATATTATATATTATTTAAAAAAAAATGATGGTAACGAATGAAAACTGGAGTTATACAAATTTCTGTTACACTATATTTGTATATATTTTTACTGTTAGAAAATCATTATAAAAATGTATAGAAATGAGTTTTCATCGTTATTTCTATACACATAATTGATTCTGAGCGCTGGTTATCAACTGAGAAAAAATATCATTTTAAATAGACGAGGTTACGATACAGAGGGTAAAGATCCAATTAATTTCTTATTTATACGAGTATAGATATATCGCAACAAGGTGAAACTTAAGAATGTTCTGTGAATTTGATTTTTATTTTCCTATTTCGCACAATCTGAAGAGGTTGAACATATCTATACAATTAGAAATGTCAAATTCACATGAGACTTAAAATAGAAAAAAACTTTAAACGGGTTTTCAGAAATATACACGTAACATCATATAAAGAACATTAAAAAAATTACATTGTATATAATGACTGAAATAAAAACTAGTGTGAGAACCTTCTCTGTTAAAGAAAAAATCAAAACATAAGAATAAAATGAAAAGGTATGTCCACTAGAAACGAATCTAAGATAACGAAATATAACTTTCCGTATAATTTAAATATAAAAATTTTACATGACCTTTCAACTTATTCAAGTTGTTCCAACCATAATATGATTACAAATCTCATCGTTAGTTTAATAGCAACTATTAAAGGATTATTTACATTAAAAACCAGATAAACTTGATGTCGTTAAAAATAATTTAATAATAAAATAAAAAATATAGCCAATAAAAAATATCAAATAACTATTGATAATAAAATATCAACTAAATGTATAAAATAATTTAATTTAATGTGTAATGAAAATATTAACTTATTTTAAAATAATAAAAGATACGATATTATATTGTATTTTGCTTCAACTAAATAATCTTAAATTAATCTTAATCTTAATCTTAATAGTAAATATACAAGTTTGATTTATTTAAGCAACCTACGAGTACAATTTTTTAACATTAAATATTGTAGGTTGTTAAATTTAAAATTCATCCAAAAACCAAATTATTACACAAAGTGAACGATAAATGATAAGGAAAGTGTTACGTTACCATACCACAAAGTTAACAATGCTTTTAGTGTACAAAATTTAAACTAATAATGTAACGTTGTTTTAAAATCACCATAGTAAAAATAAATTTTATAGTGATTTTAAAACAAAGTTATATTTTAATTATAAAATGGAAGATCACAAAGTTAGTGCTTCAAATATAAATTATAATATAACTCACATTTTGTAAACAAAATATAAGTAAATTTAAATCTCAAACAGTATTTTTTTTTCATTTTGAGTGTCTGACTGTCCCAAAAGGAGCTCGGATACATGTTGCCAATACCAGGGAATCATCCCTTGCGCAGGGGGTGCCGCACGGCGCGTGGCACGGCGGCTGCGGGCGGATGAATTGAGAATAATCTAATTTAGTGTTGGATAAGCGGCGTGGCCCGTGACTTATGTTGGGCGGGAGATTCTATACGACTACGGTACGTAACGTTTCGCGGCAAGATTAAATGTAATGATTTATTAGAACATTTTTATGCCGAAAAGGTGCATTGAAAAACTAATTGCACGTTTTTCCCAAATGGTGTGTTACGATGATTGATCATTACATTTCAAATACATACAAATGTACCGAAATGATGCTCTAAATCTTGTACTATACTTGAGAAGTTTTACATGCAATATTATTTTGATAAACATCGCAATGCACCGTTGCGCGTCGGGTGTTAACAAGAGTAAGAATTGAAAAAAAATACATTACTTATTTTCTTAATATCGAAAAGTTTTTACAGACTGCCTTATATATGTAATGATGAACATGTTGCAGTAACTATAAGTAAATTATATGATGGTATTTCATGATGAAGCTTTTTAACGTGCAAATGTCTCACTTCTTTGAAAGAATGTTTAATCCGACAGAATATACGAATAAACGTGAGTATTTCATGCGTGATACCACCTACATATTTTTTTAAACTAGGTTTTTTCTGCTTTCCAGTATTTGAAAATATTCTAAATATTTAAAATAATATTTACAACATTTTGGGTGTGTCGAAATACTTGTTCACAAAATCTGGATTATCTCCAATTACAGGAGTTATTTTCATATTATTTTTTGACATCTCATCAAAGGTGAAGAAGAATATGGAAGTCTGGGCATTTACGGGGCTGACGACCGTCATAGGCTGGTTTAAGTGATCACTTTACACACGTATAACATTCAATAATGGGTAGAATTGGTGAATGTTACACGCGTGTAAAGTGATCACTTAAACCAGCCTATGACGGTCGTCAGCCCCGTAAATGCCCAGACTTCCATATTCTTCTTCATCTTTGATGAGATGTCAAAAAATAATACAATAATATTTGTAACTAGAATTCAAAGTCATTCTTTCATAGTCTTAAAGGGATCGCAATCTACTAAATAAGCATAATAATACATTTAGATAACATATATAGCGCTATTATTATTAAATGGAAAAAAAATGAGTGAGATTATTAAATGAAAATGCTATCCTTTGACAACCTTACAACCTTCTGACTATGAATACATATTTTTACTGAAAATAAAGAGACTATTTTTCTTCATGCCATATTTTTGACATACTGCGATCGCTTGTATGCTTGGTGGCTTCAAATTGAAAAACGAATAATATTTACAAATTATTTATAAAAAATATAAAAGTAGTCTTAAACAAATGCTATTTTTTATATTTAAATCATGATGTTATTCCACAAAATTAATTTCTAATCAACAAATAATATAAAATATCAGTAAATTATTAATATTTTCGACATTTTATAAACAAATTTCACTCTTAAAAAGAAGCTTATTCTGATGTTGCCGGATAATTAAAGATATTACATACAAAATATACAAACTTCACTAAATGATATTTAAAAAGAATAAGAAAAACATATACTCAGTTAGGTATTGAAATATCATGAAAAATGTAAATACTGTAGCATTGACATATAAAACATGTATTCAATCAACAGAATGAAGAGAAAACGTTTCCAAGAAAAAAAAGGATTATTTTCGTCTGGAATTTTCAGCTGCCAACAACAGCTGTAAATTGACATGGCCAAAGTTTAATTTTAAATAACGGCTTACATGGGTGGGTACTAAAACTTGTAGAAAATTTTAGTGAACAATAATCTCCTTTTCAAATAATTTACAAAGATGTTGTATATATTAATGAATTTTAATCAAAAATTACATGAAATTCAAATTTTCATAAGCCTCTATAATTCAAATTTCGAAAGGAATGGAGGGTCAATTTTAATTTAATACAATCGAATATTTTGTTTAAATTTTCAATTTACTCTTTACTTTCATAAGATTTCCGATCAGTGTTGTTTTTTTAATGAATGATATATTTATATAAATGTATTTTTAAACATTTATTTTTTACTATATGCATACATACATATAAAAATATAAACTGTATACAATCATTAAAAAAAATATTAATATAATCAACTTATTTTTGTAGAGACCCACTAAACCACCTTGAGTGTCTTGTCGGTGGAGTTCTTTCAACATACTTTTTTTAAAATTGTTTTTATCTATATATATTTTATAAATAAAAACAATATTTTGTATATATATATATATATATATATATATATATATATATATATATATATATATATATATATATATATATAAAAATAAAGAGTTTCTTTTGTTATTTTACCTACACTTCTTAAATGTTGTCCATGTCATGAAACCATAGAGGAATTCCTTTCACAATGTGTTCGTAGTATTAAAAAACTTTCTTCTGTCAAATTGACTCTGGCAATATTTGCTTCGCCAATATAGCACCATAATATTGAGACTTGGTCCCCTCGCGATGCGAGCTACTTCTGCTTTGTTTGTCTGAGGGAAAATACTCGGAATAAGAGCCCAGATTGCGAAAAATACTCGCCTAGAACTTCTCATGTTGTGAGATTATTAAATGAACTTGACTACTTCGTTTTGATTAACGCAGTTTGCAACATTTGGCTTTCAAATTTATATTCTCTGATACACTATGTGGAAAATAAAAATGAGATTTAAACTTTTCATCGTGCAATATAAATAAATCGGAAACCAATTTATATTTTAACGAATATTCATCAAATAAGAGAATAAAAACTTGGCTTATGATTTTGCCACTTAGTTATTTGAAATATTTATGGAATCGTGTATTTATTAATTTATAAACACTTATCATTTTTGAATTCAGTAATGTAACACGACTAGTTTCGAGAACTACAGACGAGAACATCGGTTTTTCGCAGTTATTAGGCCGCAAAAATAATAAGAATTATAGCAAATGAAGACCAAGGAAAATATGACACGATCAAAAATTTTAAACATTTAAAAGTGGTCAGGTTAAGAATCGGAATAATCGGAAAGTGTGAATGAAAAGATGCATGAATGTGGAAGAGGCGACGATTGTTTGCAAAGAAAGATTTTTGTGGCGTTCTATTGAAGTTCTAGTGAACGTAAGTCAGTTATTTAGTAAATATAATTTGATTGAATAAATTAAGTCCAGCCTGTGTTTGAAAACACAGCACGCTAACACTCCATTTCACATGTATTGCCTACCTACTTTGGACCGAGAAGAATGTTGCTTAGATGAAATCTCTTTGGAGAAGCCTTTCCGGTCATTTGCCTATCGGGGGAATAAAACGGACTTAATGGGTTTATCCTAGATATTTCTCTCCACAAGGGTCCTTGCTAAGGAAGCAAATGGGTTGATGTGGGAAATTGGTTTTTAAAAAAAAGATTCGCCGAATTTTTCTTTCGAATGTAACGTTTTTGCATGTTTGAACGATGAATCCAATCGCGATCCTATACTAACATTTTGCTGGGTCGGAAACGAAACTCTGAAAAGGGGATTGTTACTCTAAAAATAATGCCCAGCTTTAAAAAATATTCTCTCAGCATCGTGCTTTTCACATTTTAATATTTGTTATAGTTTGAAATTTGAAATGTATAAAAACATTTTCTTGGAGGTTGTAAAGTAATATTTTCTTAGGTGTAATAGTAATAACTTCTAGTGACATAATTGGACAGCTACTATTGAACAAGTCAGCAAGTTGAGTAAAATTACCAAATTAGGTTAATGAATGTGTGTTTTGAGAAGTACGCTTTACCGCTTTTTTTATAATGTCTACCGGTTTTGAAGCTAACCGCTTCTTTATCAAGACTGTTAAATAGTATTACTATTAATACCAGTATTTATCAGTTCTAAACTGGTAGACATTATAATTAAGTTATAATAAAATATTTAGAGTGATTTAAAAACAAAGAAATATTTTAATTATAAAATGGAAAAATCACAAAGTACGTGCTTCATATATAAATTATAATTTCTAAGGTATGTAAATTACATCGTGAAAATGATTTCATAAAAGTTATAAATCAACTATTAAATAGGTTTTTTCTATTTTATTTATGTTCTCAGTAGCTTGTTTTTATCGCTACTGATATTGCTAGACTGGTAGGATGTCGATCACAGTAAAATCTGGTGGTCGAAAAATTGATAATATGGAAATAGGTAACGTAAAAATTAAAACACTTGTTTTTTACCAATTGAGTTACATTTATTTTTATTTTAACGACTAGTTGCGGTAGCAACAGATGCTTCCGCAACTAGTCGTTAAAATAAAAATAAATGTAACTCAATTGGTAAAAAACAAGTGTTTTAATTTTTAATTTCATCATGTCTTACCACAAAGTGAATGCCGAAACAATAAATGGAAATAGGTATATTATTTGGCTTCATAATATTTATTTTATTTTATATATAAAAATTGAAAAATCCGAAAATGTAAATGTTCATAAATATTCGGTTTGGTTTAACTATGACGTAATATTTACGTAGCTCCATAGTGACTAGTTTTTGTGTAACCATTAATATTGTATTTTTTTAATAAAAATATTAACGCTGTTGAAACAAACACAATAATAATAAAACCCTTATCCGCACCCCAATGGTGCATAGGGCACTGCTTCATATAAACGCAGTGTTATCTTGATCGTTTATACATGAAGAAAAGGTGATCAGCCCTCCGCTTCAGGTACCAGTCCAGGGTAATATTGGATAAATATTATATTTTTTCATTGTAATATTTATACATATATATATGTAAAAAAACAGAAAAAATATATTTATAAATTTGTCCCTGTACTATACTTCATGTTAAGAAAATCTACGTTGTCGTCAATAAGTCACCGAGCGACTGAGAGAAAATTCGTAGTAGATTAAGCGACCGCATCATTTTCATTCCTTTGAAGGTGTTTTAAAAATATTCGAGATGAGAAAATGCGACTTTACCTAATGAAAAAAAGCGCACCGAAGAAACGAGGCGCCATTTGTAAATTGAAATTCAGACATCAAAGTCAACTGTACGTTTCTCGGCAGTACAAATCCTTGACAACGTATCTTTTTTGCAAAACCAAAAACCAAAAATTTGATGCAAGGGCTAATAATCTATAATGTAAGGATATTACGTAAAAATGACTGTGATATTTGCTCCAGGTGATATGTGTTTACTACGGCTTGACTTTTCAAATGAGAATATCAACATAAAATGATACAGGCTCAAAATTTTCGTGTTTTTCCGTAAAATAATAATGTAATAACATAAAAGTATAGTAATATAAACAACATTTTGAGTGTGTCCAAATACTTGTTCACGAAATCTGGATTACCTCCAATTACAGGAGTTATTTTCATATTATTTTTTGACATCTCATCAAAGATAATAAATATGGATGTCTGGGAATTAACGGGGCTGACGACCGTTATTGGCTGGTCGTCAGCCCCGTAAATGCCCAGACTTCCATATTCTTTATCTCTTTGATAAGATGTCAAATAATAATAATAATATGAAGTTATTCATTTGCAGCGATGGAAATAAATAATTTATGAAAAAATCGGGGATAAAATTACCAATACACAAACATTTCTCAGAGTGTGCTTTGTGTATGCGCGCATGTCGTAGCGTGTTTACTGCGCCAATATTACGCAGATAGTCTTACGCAGCGGTCGTGTTGCTACGCTAGCTGTTGCGGCTACTTGCGATGTATTTTTTCCCCGTTTTCAGATACCAGAGCTAACAGTACAAAATTGTTACATTTCAACTTCAACTATGGTCAATAAAAGGTATATTGTATGTATCTAGTTGTTTTTTGTGAGTATCAAAGGGCAGAACAAATAATGAATAGCAAAAGCCACCGTTTCACTGTTGCAAAATGTCTGTAGAATCTTTGGAAAATAAAGTAAAAAATTCAACCGGAAAATTAAGGCTAGCTCCTAAATGATTCTCAGAAGTGTTTGTAATATTCGAGTAAAAATATTTATTTTTATGGTGATAAATCTTCTTGTCTGAAAGAACAATCGTATTTCAAATGTGGTTTAATGAGTTTATCTTTAAGAAATTAGCAACATGAAAATGGCAATATTTATTAATATTGAGAAATATTTACATATATTTTTTATAATTAAATTAATTCCTTTTTTTTCTTACACTTTTCATTCCCTTGATTTTTTTAAAGACTTTGTATTTAATGATAACTTTAATATACCAAAGTATTCTTATTACTCTGTCTATAAAAATATATTTAAAATTCAGTTGTTAATAAAGTTTGTAAAACGAATTCTCTACGTAAACACGAGCAATACGCTTTAATACAGAGGTAACTAGTTCTATAAAAATACTGATAAATAATGTTTGCATGTATCATAAAATATATGGACTTTATGCATCATAGATATCGCTGGATAAAATATATTTTCAAAAAAATATAAATACATATTCATACAATGTTTTGTGAGGGTGTCAGAAAACGTAAAGTTTAGGTAAAGTACTCATATGATTAAAAAAATCTTTCTGGATTGGATCACTAGAGAAAACCAAACTGAAACATGTATAAAATAGAGAATAAATCATCCATCAGTACTTCAAGATACTTGGATGCCCTTGGACAAGAAGAGATAGAGCTCCTTTGGGAAGGCAACTGTTGGAATGTTTTGCCAAAGAGTATAATATAATTTATGATACGATACAGTAATATATAGATACCAAAATTTACTTTGTTAGTGTATATGCTACATATGTAATGTTTGAGTTTACAATGCGTCAAAGTTCACATGTAATTTTCGAGGGGTTGATAGGCTAAAATAGAATTACCTACCCCCACCGATCACTCGCCATGTAAGGACACTGTTGAAACTTTGTTACTAACTTTGCAGGGTTAAAGATTCCGTAAGTAATTTATGTTACGGCTTACAAGTTGCGGCTTTACAAGTTGTGGCTTTCCCAGTCAATTATGAAAACCCTAATACGTGCACCTCATATTAATATTCGTGTCATATATACTCCCGCTTTCAACTGAGCATAATGGTTAGCTATTATTAATAACTCTATTGTTGTCACATTACTCATTGTTTTTTAATCAGCGTCATTATCATTGACTGCGTCATGATTTTTTGAATCAACAGATTCTCGTTACTGAAAATATCAACAGACATAAAATACCGAAAACATTTTAAATTAACTATGTGATATTATTAAAAAATAATATGATAACCAACAGGCTTGCTCCATACGTATAAGTCAAGATTAAATGACAAAATACAAATCTTGATCATTATTAGTAGTCCGTTTTTTATTGGTTTTTAAGATTTGAGTTAGCACGCCAATATACGTACATTTCATTAAATGATTTGGCAGTCGTTTTGTGATAAAATCGAATTTAATTTTATTTAAATTTTGCTAAGATAAAAATATTTTTTCCAAAATTATTATAATTAGCATTATTATGTATAATTCACCCTTCATTTGGTGTTTGCTGAATTCGTCGAAAAAAATGTCTAAGATTTTTTAAAAATAAAAAACGTTATTTAAAAAGTAATATTTTATTAAAATTACTGGAATAATCCACTTTATCGAGTTTTATTTTTATTAACGACTAGTTTCGAAAATGACAGTTGTTTTCATCTTCTGGTACAAATTAAAACTATATTATAAAGTAATATTTACGTTAAACGTGTACACATTTTGTAAACAAATAATTTTATAAACAAACAAATAATTACGATATATTCAATAGGTACTTATGTATGTACAACGAGCATGCAGGTATAATTTTTTAAATTATTATTTCATTCGGTAATATAATTTTTCAACATAAATTTAATTAAATACTTTGTTCATAAGTTGTAGAATGTTTACAGGTAAATTGTATAACAGCAAAACGCATTTTGTAACAAAAACTAGCTATTATTATTTATTCCAGACTGAGACTTTATGTACGATTCTGATAGACGTAGTGCCCTATAAAACATTGTGGCAATTGAAATAAAAATAAGCAAAGTAAAATAAGGATTAAACAGAATGGAGAAAGAAAACAAAACCTGAAAATAAACAAATATAAAAAATGTTTACAAAACATCTATTTTAGAATATCGATGATAACATAATGGAGTTAGCTTTGACGAACACTTTATCCGTAATAGACACATGTCACTTTTTGCTGTGTAGTATTTGAAACTTATTCAGTGGAAAATGTTTAACATAAAAAGTCGGTTAGTATAAAAAAATGTTCCGTTTGCGGAAAATCGCTTTTGTAGTTTTTGTTTTCTTTTTACGTTAAACGAATAAGTTTCAAAATGATACCAAAGAAAAAAAATGAACTTAATTATTTAGGTATTTGTAATAAAAAAAATCGTTGTGATATTTTCTTACAGCAATTGAATTTAATTTTATTTTCGTATTCATTTGTTTGTACTTAATTCAAAAGGATTTGAAAATTAAGAATTTAAAACTGTTTCTATTGTTCAACGTTAAATAAAATGTATTAATCATAAAATGCCAACGAAATTAGATATAAAAAAATCTCTCATTGTTTTTTTTATGTATTTGTATTTTATTTTTTCTTTTAATATTTAAATAATATTCTTACCCACACATTGAAAAAAAATATTTTCAGGGTTTAAACTTTGGCCCCATTAAATACGTAATTCCCTTGATTTACAAAAAATATTTAAACACAATACTTAAAATTTATAACACATTGCACATACAATTTTACATAAAATCTAAAAAAAAAGATTTTTAATAGAAAATTTTTCTTCACGCTCTTATCTGCACCTAGTGGTGCATAAGGCACGCCATAGCAATAAAGTAGTTTTAACTTGATAATTCAACGACTTTACTGCTGTTTAAAAGAAAAAAATGCTGTAGAAATAACATGATTAAGGTTAAGTATATCTGCAGTTATTGTGATTGTGCTTTCTTGATGCTTAATTTTTTTATGTTGTATATATCAATATTTTATTATCCTTCAGATAAATTTAAAGGCTGTATTATTTAAAGGAAGTATTAATTATATTATTTTTTTCATTATTAAATACTTTTTTTACCTACAAAACACTTTTTTTTTAAATTTTAATAATATTTTATTGTATATAAAGTAAAATAAATCATTAACATCAATTTTCAGTGTGCTTTATTATGTCAATGCAATGTTCTCGTTTTGGATCAGAAAATGATAAAAGTTTTATATTTAATTATAAAGCAATGCAATGGTGAAATGCTAGGAAAAGTTATGCGCTTACTACAACTTCATTTCCATCGCATCGTCCGTAGATTGGATCAATTAATAGAGTTCACAGTAAAATAAACTTTTCTCTTTCGATTCTGAAAGGGTCTATAAAATGATTGAGAAATTTCCTCTAACGGGCAGCAGAGTACCAGTAACTAGAAATTCATACTTCAGCTAAGTGCATTGGTTGCTTTTATGTACTCACGGTTCTCAAAACCCCCTTTATTATTAATATGTTATATTTATTTTTTGATGATTTAAAAAAAACCCTGAATAATATAATTGACGAAATCCAAAATAAAATATAATTGACAACTGGCAACACTAATAAAAAAAATTATAATCACAGCAAAATCGTATTTTAACAGGTTGTAAATAACAAAAGTTTTGAAACTAAGAGTATTTTCAATAAATAAAGTTAAAATATATAATGGTGATAAAAATAATTTGAATCAACAGTATAATATATGTAAGAAGATGAAAACATTATAAAAAAATGTACTGTAGAAAAGAAGAGGTAATTGATATTTTGAAATAAAAGAAGCATACATTGCATTTTTATAAACGTAGAATTAAATATTGCAACATATAAGGTTACAAATGTATAAAACGTAGTCCAAAAAACAAATAAATACAATCTACATACCATATTTAAACTTGAAACGGTTGATGTCTGAATCAAAATACATATAAACAATTTTTATTAAGTTAACACTGCAAGGGGTTTATTTGTACGGATATAATTTTACTGTTAATTTGATGTCCATGCAATAGGAAAAAATAAAATGACGGAATCCATCAAGTGACAACAGCTGTAGAGAAACACGCTGTTCGCTTTGAGCAATGTTAAGTGTTGCGTGTTTTGTTGTTAAAAACAACAGATGGCGCTGCCATTGCTGTAAAAAAACTGTTTCAAATTTAGACAAAAAATTAAAAGACTTGGCAATCTTTTTAAAACAAAAATACATTAAAACCCATTTTGGTGTACTTTCAGAAAAGATCTACCCAATATTTTTCCAGCGTATGTTCGTATCCATATGAACAGAAAATATATTTTATATTTTTATTTAACTCCTGTGTGCACCCAAATGGTGTATAAGGTTCCGCATCACATCGACACAGTAATAATTTAATCGTCAATTACACGAAGGTAAGTAAATTGATCAGTCCTGAGCTTAAAATAATATTGAACATTTAAATTTAAGAAATACCTTTATAAAATTATTTAACTTTGTTTTCACCACTCTTTTTATTAATACAATTTAACCTACCGGTTTCGACAATACCTTGTCATCATCAGGGTTTATTTTAAATAAAAAAAATAAAAACATTAAAATACTCTCACCACAAACTTCCACACACTCCGTAAACATCCTAAATGTTATTTTTATTATTCATTGCATAGCAACCCAAATGACTACTAATGGAATCACCCAAAAAAACAATATGAAGCTGCGCACGCATACGTAAAGTGTGTGGAGTGTGTGGAAGTTTTTGGTGAGAGTATATAAATGTTTTTGATGTTCTTGAATTGACCCTGATGATGAAAAGGTTCTTGTTGAAACCGGTAGGTTAAATTGAATTAGTTAAAACGTGGTTATAACAAAGTTATTTCATTTTATAAAGTTTATAAAATGTGCCACAAAGTATCTGCGGAAAACAGTCAAGAAATAAAAATCCAAGAATTACGATTTACTGATATAACTTATTTCTCATTATTCTGATATTTAATTAATTATAAAATAAAATTTGTTTGTAATTCATTTCAACTGCGCGCATAATTTATGAATAGAATTGGTCATGAATGGTCCTTTGTCTGATATATTATATATCGGAGGGTCACGGTTTAAATCCCAATTAATTTGACATATTAATTTGAGTTCCGTTCTTGAGCTTTGTTTCCTTATGTCAACTCAACAATAGGCAACATCCAACTATTTAGATTTCTCTATGGGCGGAATTTCATAGTAGAGTGGAAATTGTTTGCGTTTCATCGTGAATTACATATGGAAATATAGTAAATTGTTTAACTTCTTGTGGTTTTGTTATAAAGTATATTTGAAAAAAAAAACAATGGTTTATTTATTTAATTTCATCAAACACAACTTAAAATTTACTTAACAACAATATGCTTTCCATAGATTTCACTTATAAAGTATTTTTTTATTTTAATTTATAATTGAAAATAGAGTGAATGAAGACGCACTGAAATCAATTACAGAAAATAAAAATCTTTTAGCAAAAGCTGAATTACAGTACACAATGGAGTCTTGGTTTCAACCCTAGTAGTGTATAGAAGTAATAGCAATAGTTTATTTATTTATTTTTATCAAACATAACTTATAATTTACTTGACAATAATGTGTTTTCCATTGATTTTACTACTTAAATATTTTTTACTATAATTTATTATTAGGAATAGAGTGAATGACGCACTGAAATCAGTTAAATTACAGTGCACAATGAAGTTTTGGTTCCAACCCTAGTCTAGATAAGTGAAGCATAGAGTTGGCAACAGAAGGATGAAAGTATACTGAATGCAGTTGAAATGCGATCTCTAAGACGAATGTGCGGCAAAATGTTGTAATGATAGATGTTCGAATGGTGATAAGAGGAAAAATTGCAAGGCTGCGATAAGTAGTATCGATACAAGTAAGAAAGGTGTGTTGAGATGGTTTGGGTATGTGGATCGAGTGAGTGATGAAATAATAGTCAAACAAATTTATCATGTGAATATGATTGGTAATAAAAGCAGAGTAAGATCGAGTAAAACTCAAGATGATCAAGTTTTTCAAATACTTGAAAGTAGTCAGGTCAGGTATCGGAATAATCGGAGGCTATGTATGAAGAGATTCATCAATGCGGAAGAGGCGAAGATTGTTTGGAAAGACAGATTCGTGAAGCGTTTTATTCTCCCTGTCTTTGCTTAGTTAGTTCGTCTTCTTTACGTGACGTTGACTATCATTTGTATCACGAGAAAGTGTACCCGTTTTGGGCAGTCGGAAACAGCCCCTCGACGTTCCAAACTCCTGTCCAAACGTGTAAATTATGGAGCCAGGAAATCCGTTTTCTTCCGACACCTCTTAGTTAGTTAGTTGGTTCAACAAAATATATATTTTATATTTTGAGAGCTGAGTTTGGAGGCATATTTGATTGATTTCTTTAAGTGCTATAAGGCCAATTTATTTAACTTCTATGACAGTGACGTGTAATATTGTTTACATGCTGTTGTAGTCATTGTTCTCATGAAGAGACGGGTACGTCTACTACGGATACTAATATTACTAACATTTTTGTAAATTTTTTTTTGATATGTGACGCCCCGAGGTACGATTCCCGAGTGTTGAATAATCCACCACTGATTATTATGTAATAACATTTTGAGTAGAAACTCAGACTAAAAAAGCTTCTTCGTCTCACCAATAGATGTCACAAGTGAATATTCTAGTGATTCATGCACATTTAAAAAAAAATTGGATTATATATATATATTATATATATATATATATATATATATATATATATATATATATATATATATATATATATATATATATATATATATATATATATATATATATATATATATATATATATATATATATATATATATATATATATATATATATATATATATATAGAACATCAAAGAATTTGAGTAGTGTGGTTGTCAATCATGAGTAGAATAGGTGAATGTTACACGTGTGTAAAGTGACCACTTGAACCCAGTCTATGACGGTCGTAAGCCCCGTAAATGCCCAGCTTTCTAAAGCCTTCTTCATGTTTATTGAGATGTCAAAAAATATTATTATGTAAGTTTAGGATTACTAAGCAGAGTGAGCTTTACTTATAGCAGCTTTCACGTGGGTTAACCATTTATGACACTCACTAAAAGGCTTTTGGCAGTTTGCACCACTCGCGTAGGTACCCAAGTACAAGTTTCTGCTCCTTGCTCCACTATATCTTGCGGACAGGCCATTACAATCTACAATATTTGACTGAAACAAGCTCGCCATAGACACGTATTACAATACCTTGCACTAGCGGAGAGACCTGCGGTAGTCTAAGGTGTAAGTCTAGCTAGCCTACGGATTTCCATAAAACGTTTATTTCACTTTTGCTTACTTAGTAAGTAACTTACTAATATATTACGTAAATGTTTATCAAATTCATAATTTTTTCTTGAATGTTTTTTGCAGATACTTTGTGGCACATTTTGTAAAAATTTAAAACTAAAACTTTGTTTTTAACCCATTTTAATTTTAAAACTTCAATCTGTTTTAACTAGACTTCCTTGTCATCTGAAGGGATATTTTAATTTTATGATGGAAGTTGGATAAAATTACGGTTAAAAAAATGTAGAAATCTTTTAAAATTTGATTGTTTTAAAATCATAGTTATAGACTTCTATAAAACGTTTATTTTACTTTTGCTTACTTACTAAATTACATACGAATATATTTTGTAAATGTTAATCATGCTCATTATTTTTTCTTGAACGTTTTTTCGCAGAAAATTTTTGAAGCACATTTTATAAAACTTTGTTTTTAACCACTTTTAATTTTGACACTCCAACCTGTTTCAACTAGACTACCTTGTTATCTTTAGGGATTTTTCATTTTAGATGGGAGTTGGATAAAATGACGATAAAAAAAACTATAACAACCTGTGTTCTTTTAAAATTATAAGCTTTACACATTAAAACATTATATAAAAATGGAAAATAATTCAAAGGAGTTAGGTATTAATAGACACGTAATTTAAATGCATTGTTTTAAAGAATAAATTGACTGCAAAATCATCTTTAAATTCATAGTGAAGTAAATTACGTTTTATCCCCACTTCTGAAAGTTTTTCAGTGACAAACTTATTAGTATCATCAATCCATGTCCCTTACTACGGTGAGTTTTATTCGACTCGTGCATTAAGTACAAAGAGAGAAAAGGATATATGTATGTTGAGTAGCCTCGTCTCTGTTTGGTTGCCTTATGTTGGTTTGCATCCCTTTCATCCTCTGGATTATCTTTTAACGTGACCTAAATCTTGCACGTTGTAAGAAAGATGCATTTTTACTTTGGACCTAAATGAGATTTGAATGGATGTAATCCGTCTTAAAGAACTAAATCTATTCGGATTAAGACATTAAGTGAGTAATAGACTTCACTTAATGTAAATACATTAACCATTCAACATTAACCTAATAACTTAACACTTGCTAAAATATTGGCAGTTTTTTAGTAAATTTTGGATAACATTTTGAGTGTATCCAAGTACTTGTTTAATAATATGAGTTTCCTGCACTTATTAAAAAAAGAGAATTATTTAAAAAAAAGTCATCTAAATATAAATGAAAAAGAATCCGGAAATCTGTGTATTTACAGGGCTCATGACCTGTCATCGCCTGTTTAAGTGATCACTTTACACACGTGCAACATTCATCATCCTTCACATGATTGACAACCACATTACTCAAATTTTCGGAACTTCTACACACGTATATAATTAATCTCATCATACTGTACATCCCTTTCATCCTCTGGATTATCTCTTAACGTGACCTTAATCTTGCACGTTGCAAGAAAGATGCATTTTTACTTTGGACCTAAATGAGATTTGAATGAATGTAATCTGTCTGAAAGAACTAAATCTATTCGGATTAAGACATTAAGTGACTAATAGACTTGACTTGTAAATACATTAACCATTCAACATTAACATTTTGTACCTAATAACTTAACACTTGCTAAAATATTGGCAGTTTGAAATTTTGGATAACATTTTGAGAGTATCCAAGTTTACTTATTTATACTTATAACCCTTATCCGCATCCAATGGTGCATAGGGCACTGCATCGAATGACGCAGTGTTATCTTGATCATTACTTTCATAAAGGCAAGGTGATCACTCTTGCGCTTCAGGAACCAGTCCAGGGTAATATTAAATAAATATTACAGTGTTAAATCACCAATATTCATTTTCACCCCCCCTGGGAATCGAACCCGAGACCTCCAGCATGGTAGCTAAACACGCTGACCATTACACCACGGAGGCGGACAAAATCCAAGTGTATCCAAGTACTTGTTTAATAATATGGGTTTCCTGCACTTATTAAAAAAAGAGTTATTTAAAAAAAAAAGACATCTAAATATAAATGAAAAAGAATCAGGAAATCTGTGTATTTACAGGGCTCATGACCTGTCATCGCCTGTTTTAGTGATCACTTTACACACGTGCGACATTCATCATCCTTTACATGTTTGACAACCACATTACTCAAATTTTCGGAACTTCTACACACGTATATAATTAATCTCATCACACTGTACATATGAGTTCACGAAAGACATTTATGCTGGATTGAGAAAACTTCTATCTAGCATATACCCTATTATTTTGATTCAAATACTAAATGGAAGCTTTTTCAATCCTACGTAAATGGCTCTTGTGACTCATATGTACTGTGTCATGAGATTGATCATATATTGAGGAGTTCCAAAAATGTCAGTAGTGTGGTTGTCAATCATGGGTAGAATGGTGAATGTTGCACGTGTGTAAAGTGATCACTTAACCAATCTATGGAACGTTATAAGCTCTGTTAATACCCAGACATCCATATTCTTTTTCATCTATGTTTAAATAAAAAAAATGTTTTAATTACTCCTAGGTGAAGAAAATCCATAGTTTTTGAACATACTCAAAATGTTGTGAACATATTTATAATATTTTTTATTTAGCTATAAAAAATCGATGACGACTCGCAATTTGTTATTTTTTATATTTTTTCTGGATGAACTTATTTATTTTTGTATATGGTGTTTCCTCGATTCAAACCTATGTAGGTACAAAATAAAAATAATCTTTAACAGTGTCTGAGATAATGTGCAAAATATCCGTTTAGTAACACGCCGCCTTCATGGTCGTCGATTTGTTAGGAACACCCAGATGTTTTGGCAATGAAGTGCGTATGTCAGCTCAAACAGTTTTCAAAGAAGATATACGAGCCTTTGTGGATGAAAAAAAGAAGTCTCACATCCACGGGAAAAGCTGTCATGACCAAGCGAATACCTTTTAAACGAGATCGTGTCAGTATTTGGCATTTGCGAGAATGGCCTCACATTAAAAAAGAGTAAATTATAATATATACCTAATATCCAATACCTATAGTTGAGAATATTCGTAGAAAGCACAAAAACTGTTTGCGTAAACTTTTACCAGTGTTTAATATCTGGTATTTTCACCTTTATAAAAGAAAGCACTTCACCTGATTAAATCGGTCTAGCTTTAAGCGATGTTTAAATCGGAACGTTTTTTTCATATATTTATATATATATATATATATATATATATATATATATATATATATATATATATATATATATATATATATATATATATATATATATATATATACATATGTTTTCTATATTGCTTTACGTTTTTATGAATTTTCATACTATTTTTCAGATTTGAGTGTCCGCCTCCGATGTGAAATAGTCAGCATGCTCGGCTACCGTACAGGAAGTTTCGGGTCCGATTCCCAGGAGGGGGTCAAATAAATATAAGTTATTTTTCACTCTTATATTTATTGAATATTACCCTGGACAGTTACCTGAACGATTAAAATTGCACCGCGTTTATATAATGCAGTACCCTATGCACCAATGGGTGTGGGTAAAGGTTTGAAAAAAGAACGACTGACGTTAAGTTTGATACCCATCTAGAAGACATATTCTTTGACGAAAGGCTTTTTTAAAAAAAAAGGAATAACCCGCAAAGCCTTTCGGAGGCTTGTCTGTAGGAAGGATAGTTAGAAAGGGAACATATGCGAAAAATACATAACTAACACCCTGAGCAATCGAAAATGAATATTTCTTAAATTCATTTTGCAATTAATGGGAATCGAACCCGCAACGGTAGTTTCGTAGTCGAGCGTCTACCTGACTATCATTTTATAATGGCAATATTTTTTTAATTTTATGAACACTGTATTTAACCCCTGAGGACAATGTATCAAGATATATGGGATATCTTAACAGTAAGGGCGCTTGTCCACTACCTGGAATTTTACCGTCCGGCAGTCCGGTTTTGAAAAATGAAAGCGACTACGGCAGTTTAGCGTGATCGAATTTACGCGCAACGTGTTCACGCACCGATTAAGAGCTCCGATCCGAATATAGTTGGACAAAAGTACAACCCAATCCAAGCCAATCATCGTTTTAAAACGCTAACTGACGTGCCGGACGGTAAAATTCAGTGTAATCCCGTGTAGTGGACAAACGCCCTAAGGATGCATCTTTGCATGCTAAATGTATTTAGAAATCTTTGTTTAGATTAAGTTACCATAATTTATATTGAAAGCACTAACTTTGTGATTTTACATTTTATTAAAATGTTATTTTGTTTTAAAATCACGCTTTGTTTTTTATTTTATTATAACTTAATTATAATGTCTACCGGGTATGAAGCTAACTACTTCTTTATCAGGACTGATTAATACTAAAACACTTATGTTATGTAAACAGTGTTTTAGTATTAATCAGTCTTGATAAAGAAGTGGTTAGCTTCGTACCCGGTAGACATTATAATTTATGAGTTATAATAAAATATTTATAGTAATTTTAAAACAAAATTACATTTTAATTAATAAGTTATGGCTTATATGCATTCAAACGTTCACTAATCTGCCCATCAATATTTTCATATTTGTCGATAAATTTGAGATATCTTATGATTTGGCGTTCATTATTCCTTGTATCCACTGTTCGTATTATGGAACGTGCCTCCGACATAACTTTTCCTTTCCTCCTGTGCTCCTGAAGTGTGGATGCGTGCGTGCGATTGAATAAATCTCCGTGAGATCTTCTAGCCTCCATTATTTGCAAAATATTGCACACTTAAAGATAAATATCAGTGAACTTCAGAGAAATTCTTCTTACACACCTAAGCAATAAGGCACAGTCTGAAGTGAACATTTAAAAAATGACATTATGTACGTGTAATTATATTTATATACTTATACGGATAATATTTAAGAAAACACTTAATTTTTTAACACTTGAGTTTATTTTCGTGACAACTAGTTTCGGAAGCTACACTTCTTCAGGTCTGAATGTAAACTAAATGTATGAAAATAACTCCTGTAATTGGAGATAATCCAGATTTTGTGAACAAGTATTTGGACACACTCAAAATGTTGTAAATAAATTATCTGGTCAAATTATAAGCTTAATAATAAAAATGAAAATGGTATTTTCTGGCGTTTCTCATGTGTGTGATTATAATCCGGGATTCGGATCTCACA
The DNA here is from genome assembly GCF_059751285.1 of Brachycentrus maculatus. Taxonomy (NCBI): domain Eukaryota; kingdom Metazoa; phylum Arthropoda; class Insecta; order Trichoptera; family Brachycentridae; genus Brachycentrus; species Brachycentrus maculatus. Next base: position 1,341,657 of record NW_028280786.1, read on the forward strand.
TACTAATTAATATAAGAGTTTCTGCTTAGTAAAAAGCTTCTTTACATCTCACCAATAGATGTCTCTAGTGAAGTTTTAGTTATTCATGAACAAGGTTTCTAAATTGGTTCATATATATAGAACATCCAAGAATTTGAGTAGTGTGGTTGTCAATAATGGGTAGAATTGGTGAATGTTACACGTGTGTAAAGTGATCACTTAAACTAGCCTATGACGGTCGTAAGCCCCGTAAATGCCCAGACTTCCATATTCTTCTTCATCTTTGATGAGATGTCAAAAAATAAAATAAATGTATGTGTTTACATTAAGGCCTGAAGATAGAAGCTTAGCTTCCGAAACTAGTTGTCACAAAAATAAACTCAAATGGTGAACAAAACAACCGTTTTCTTTAATAATATCATCATGTCTTACCACAAAGTAAATGCCGAAACAATAAATAAAATATTGTCAATTTCGGTTGACGTGTTTTTGCTTGTAAGATATGCACGTGAGGAAAATCAAGTCCAACATAATTGCGAGGATATGATATACTTAAATAACACTTTAATATAGTGATTATATTGACTAACTGCTTAAATACAATTCGTCAATGCCGCAACACGAATAGATAATTTAATTACCGCACACAGTTTATAGATATTGTATCATTTGCACGAAAGTGAAGCTATCAGCAACGGTCTCTTTACCCGCTCTACAAAGATACGGGGTGAAATTAGTAGTGGAAGCACACATACACAATCACACACATTCACCTTTAAATAAATAAATAAAGAAATATATATATATATATATATATATATATATATATATATATATATATATATACATATATATATAAATATATATATATATATATATATAAATATATATATATATATATATATATATATATATATATATATATATATATATATATATATATATATATATATATATATATATATATATATATATATATATATATATATATATATTTATATAAATATATATATACATACAATATATATATATATATATATATATATATATATATATATATATATATATATATATATATATATATATATATATATATATATATATATATATATATATATATATATATTTATTTATATAAATATATATATACATACAATATATATATATATATATATATATATATATATATATATATATATATATATATATTTATATATATATATATATATATATATATATATATATATATATATATATATATATATATATATATATATATATATATATATATATTATATATATATATATATATATATATATATATATATATATATATATATATACATATATATATATATATATATATATATATATGTGTATAAATATATTTATAAATATAATTATTAACTTTTATACTCAACGATAAAACTTTATTTATTGTATTGTATCGTTGAGTATTATTGTCTTTGTTTCAACAATAAGGAAAAAGAAGAAAATATCAATATTGTCCTCAATTTCAGTTAAATTATGGATAATATGTAAATTACAGTCCTTAACAAAACAAAAAAATACGAATAAAACAGTAAACAGAAATGTATGTTAAGTAGGCGAAAAAAACAAAATGAAGAGTATAAAATTAAGATACAAATATTAAAGAATGGATGTAAAATAAGTTACTGTAAAAATAAGAATAAATGATAAAATATAAGTAAGAAAATTAAAGTTCAAGTGAGAATTATCCAAATGAAATTTTTTAACTAAGTAGAATAATTGAGGACAATAAAAGTTCCGCTACCATGGTATAAAATTTTCAGGAAAATCGGTCCTCTAATGATAATCCACCCCTTTTTTTTCGCTTAAACTCCTGGTTTACTTCAATTACCACACAATAGCTGAATTTAGAGTTTCCAACGCTTTTCCAAGTTATGCTCAGTTTATTCACTGAATAATGTACGGTAAGCTGAAAGCTTTCTCAAAAATTGCGGCGAAATATTTCCATTGTTGTTTAAATCTCGGAAGGGAAATGCACTCGACACCTGCAGTACTAACAGCGGGGCCGAGGACAAAAGTCACCAGTAATGTAGAAACGTTCCCGTGTGGGCTTCTGCGCCCTTCAAATAAATACCGCCACCACATAAAAAATACTAAATAGGATTTGTAAACTTCACCACTCAAGAAAATTTTCACTACATTTTGAATGTGTCCAAATACTTTTTCACAAAAATCTCCAATTATAAGAGTTATTTTTCATATTATTTTTGTCATCTCACTTAAAGATGCCTCAAGTGAAATCCTAGTGATTCAAGCACTATGTTTTGAAATTAAACTATATATTTAGAAGTTCCGAGAATTTGAGTATTGTTGTGAACAATCATGGGTATAATTAGTGAATGTTACACGTGTGTTAAGTGATAACTTAAACCACCCTACGATGGTCGTAAGCCTCTTAAATGCCCAAACTTTCGTATTCTTCTTCATTTATATTGAGATGTCAAAAAAAGAGAAAATATTTAATGTAATAGGTGTCTCAACTTGAGATGAAGCATCTATCTATTTTTTTTTGCATATGAAAGAAGATGGAAGCCCGTTCATTTCAGGGCTAAAGACCTGGCATTTGGCTGGCTTAAGTCACTATATACATTAGTGTAATCTCTGAGATGCTCAGATTTTTATCTTGTTTCGTAAAAAAATTTATAGATCCTGTAATATTGGCATGTCATCCGTAGGGTGAATAATCCAGTTTCAAATAGATTATACAATAAAAAGAAAATATTCCTTGCACTTGAAAAATTATTACGTACTCAGTTTTTATTTAATTTCTCATCTGTTATTATGTTTCTGAAATAACAGAACGAGAAATAATTTTTATTATAAATATTAAAACAGCCGAAATATTCTAAGAAAATTATTAATCACGGTTAATTAATTATAATCCAAAACTATACTCGTTACAAATGTTCAGTCCAGATAAATAGAAAAGAAAAAAGAGCAAACCTACATCTCATTTATTTAATTTCACGATGTTTGTTTATATAATATTTTAGTAGTTGTCAATAACCAAGCTGTCCAACATAAGCGATGTTAAGTATGGAGTGCGTTGATATTAATTTCAACTGATAAAAACATGAATAATATTCAAATAAAAATATGTGTTTTCAAAAGGCGTATTTTTATTAGTAATATACCTTTACCAGGTTGTCAGGAAGCCATGTAAATACCTGTACTATCATATGAGATCATTCTTCAGATATATCAGATAGTAGAGATATTAATAGAAAAAAATATTTATATTTGCACACGTAAAGAAACTTTTTGTCATTTTGTTTTAATACTAGCATATCATTAGTTAAAAGGCACGTAAAAATGAGTGGTGGCCCAGATTTATCTTTACCTTAAAAAAGTTAATAACTTTTGTTCACATTTTATTTTATTTTTCTTTTCAGATTTTAGAAACATGTTGATTTTGTTTATACTTATCCATTCATGGTGGAAATATTTTATGGCATAAAAATTTTATCAGTAGATTTGGAAAGAATAATTATCATTCCTGTATTTTGAACAGACAGTTCACATGTCTACTGGGAAAATATCTTGAGTGTTTCAAGTATGTAGCTTTCTAAGTGATTTAAATATTTGCTTCAATCGTACTTAACAAGCATTCCAAAAAAATGATTTTTTACGAGCGAAGTCTTATTAGTTAAATATACATTTTTCGGCTCTTACATTTCTTACAATTTCACGGTATAACCAACATTGAGGATTGTTAAAAAAAATCTTTAAAAAAGCCAAATGGCAAAAAAGATGGTAAAATATGTCTATATCAGGTTCGTTAAACGTTTATATTCGTTTATTATTTTAAATAATATAATCAACTAACTAACCATTACATCGCTTCTCCCGCGGGAGTAAGCAGAGAGAATTAGAACGCCACACCAATCTTGAAAACAATATTCACCTATTCCACATTTTTTGCACACAATATTCGTATATTTCGCATTCAGCCTTTTATAACGACTCGTAACTTGATAACTTTGACGCATTCAAAAGTCTTTATGATCCCAAGTTTTTCTCGGTCTTCCTATATTTTACTACCAACCACATTGGCCTGGTAAATTTATTTTATTTTTATTTTTGCACATGCCCAAACCATCTTAACACCCCTTTCTTAATTTTTTCCATAATATTTATCTCAGCCTTGGATTATTTCCATTGTCCATATCACCATTCGAATATCCATTACACATTATTTGTATGTCTGAGATATGGCATTTCAACTGTATTCAGTTATTTGAAAAAAAAAATTGTTTTAATGTTTAACCAGGAAAACCTAAAAGAGTCTTTACTCACAATTTTGTGTTTTCGTATGACGAATCGTATCATAGTCGATTTTACATTTTTTCCTGAATGAATGTTAAAGTTTCATAATGAATGTTTAAGTTAATAAAACAAAATGCATGTTTCTTGAATATTTTTCGCAGATACTGTGTGGCACATTTTATAAACTTTATAAAATAAAATTGTCATCGACCGATTCGGCACCCTGATAAGGAACAATTCTTTAAGGGATTATGAAGAAGTCGACGACTTTATCTATTTAGGTGCACTCATTTCTAAAGACGGAGGCTGTGAAGCAGAAATCCGGAGAAGAATTGGAATGGCAAAATCAGCAATGTCTAGTCTGGCGAAGATATGGAAAAATCGGTCCATACTGAGGAGAACGAAAACCCGTCTAGTGAAATCTCTTGTATTCTCCATTGCGCTGTATGGAGTGGAAACATGGACACTGAGGAAAAAGGAAAGACATATGCTGGATGTGTTTGAAATGTGGTGCTGGAGGAGGATGCTGCGCATTCCTTGGACTGCAAGACGCACAAACGTCTCCATTCTCCGCGAACTGTCAGTGACAGAAAGACTCTCCACGACTTGCAGGAAAAGGATTCTGTCCTACTTTGGGCATATCGCCAGAAAGAACGAGAAGAGTCTTGAAAAAATGGTAGTAACAGGTACAGTTGAAGGCAAGCGGGCAAGAGGACGGTCTCCAACAAGATGGACAGACCAAATAAAGGAATTAACCGGATCCTCGCTAAACGCTGCCATCAAGTTGGCCCAGGACCGGGAAGAATGGAGAGGACTTGTGCACCAAGTGCCTGACATTCCAGAAGACCACGACGCTCAGCATTGAGCCAGAAGATGAAGAAGAAGAAGAATAAAATAAAAAAAAAAACTTTGTTTTAACCACTTTTTATGGGTATACTTTATCCAACCGGTTTCGCCAAGAACCTTGTCATCATCAGGGTTTATGTACTAAATTCTAAAACATTGAAAAACCCATAGTTAGATTATAGTTAATAAATCTTCCATTACGATACCAAAAACTTCAAAATGCTTGTATTTCGGAATCCGGTATCGAATCCTGGACCTCTAGCACGGTAGCTTAACCGACCAAAATGTCAAATACGAGTATATTATCTTTTATTTATAAGGAGAAAATGTTCTGATGAGGCAGAATCATGACAATCCTGATGACCTGATGACGAAATTCATCAATTCAAAACCAGAGTGACGTCATTATAGATATACGTCATTATAGATACGTTGATGTAAATTCATTGTATTGCTTGTATTCCGACGCCGCGACGAGTTATTGAAATTCAATTGATCGAAAATTGATTTATGCCACGTGCTTCGGGGGTGGGTGGAGAAAAGGGTGCTTAAATCGACCGAGAGGAGGAGGGTGAACTTTAGCCAAGGAATAGGAATCTGGAGTTATCTCGGTAGCCCTTCAGCTTTTACAGTTCATTTCAAATACATTCTAGTCATGTGACGCCTTGTTGCTCCCATTAAATAGGAAAACCATCTGTTTTGTTTGGAAATTTAATGATCAAGTTTGCTGATTTCGTTTATATATTTATAAAAAAAGAAAAAAAAAGTGTTATTAATTTATGTGTGTTTTGGAATTTTATTGGTTAGTTCTGTAAATCTCTCACATGTCATATATAAATAATCACTTATGGAATATTTATAGGTGACATATGAGACATATGAGGCGAATAAGTTACAAATTAGTGACGACTGAATTTGGTTTGATAAATGATTTGATACAAGAATAAGATCTACAGATTTGCAAGAACCAAAGAACTAAGTTTTTAAAATAAATGAAAAGTAAAGATATGCTGAAATATGCAAGTGTAATTTTTAGTCTTTTTCAGCTTCAAATTATTTTACTGTCAGATAAAGGCCCCTTTAAAGCCCCCTTTTATTACCATACAGATTCCGCAAACATCCTTATTCTGCTAAAAACAAATCATCATCAATGAGTGAAGAAATAACAATAAAACATAAAAGAATTGAGTCATTGAGTAATCGGCAAGTACGTATGAGGAGATGCATGAGCGTGAAAGAGGCAAAGATTGTCTGCATAGATAGATTGCTGTGGCGTTCTATTCTCTCTGCCTACCCTTGCAGAGGAGCGGTGTAATACTATTTTTGTTTGTTTTGGCAAAGCATCCAAAATATGCTTAGTTAGTTAGTTAAATCATAAAAACACAGGTATTCCTCAATAATGTAAAATGATAAGTCGAGCCCAGATAAGGCTTACGCTAAGAGGCTGACTTATTTTCAAGTGAAGTAATTTTCTCTAAAAGGAATTTCCTGGAGTTATAAAGAGATGTTAAAACTTAACAAATGGAGTAAAACTTTTACTGAGGATGGAGCCTAACTCGGGTGAAGGTTTTTTTAGAACAATAAAAATGTCAAAGGACAAGTATCCTGCCCCCAAGACTTTCCTATTGGAAGGATGACTCGTACATTTTTAAATTTGGTAGGCCTGAAGATTTCATTAAAGGACCTTTATAACTTTTTAACAGAATCTCTAGAAACAAGCGAAAAACCGAAACTATTCGCCATAAACATCGAAAATGTAAGGCGTAAAAGAAAAGTAATTTTTGACTAAGTTAATGACTAAGGTTGACAAAATTAAAAAAAAAAACGAGGATAATAGTTTTATGTAACATTTTAGCTTGTTAATTTCATTAGTAAAGTTTTATTATGGAAGTGTTTTTTTATGTAGTACTCCTTTATACTATTAATAATAGTAAAAAACTTGTTTATAACCTATCTGTTTCGAAATTTCTACTTCACCACCAGGGTGCTTATGAATTGAAACTGTTTGGTTTTAATGAAAACAGTCACCATAAATACTTAATGAGTTGTTTTTAGCTTTTTTAAATTAATAATCGTAAAGTTTTTTTACAATTATTAAGTGCAAACATTATATCATACCCCAAAATTATATAATATATTATGTTAGCAAAATACAAATAAATTATTTATAGATTTGGCATTTAATTTGTAGAACTCCATTTTAATTTACATACATTTAAATTTTTTATTAAATATTAAAATCAAGCAATGGTTTTTTAAAAGTTTACTAATTGGTATTTCATTGTTAAAAATACATAAAAATAAATTATGTGACAGTTGTTTCGCCTTGTTATGGCATAAGTTTGAAAATGCCAAAACTAGGCGAAACGAAAGTCAGAAAAATTGTTTTTATGTGTTTTTAACAATAAAATACAAATTAGTCAACTCTTAAAAATCATTGCTTGATTTTAAAATTTAATATTGGATATGAAATTTAAATAATTCATTTAGTGGTAAATAATCGTATTAGTTGTTCCTAAATCTTGTGATTTTTAACTGACGGTTAGCTTTTCATTGACACTTGTGGCTTGTAAACAGATTACTATATAAATTCAAGAAGTGATTTTGTCGTATGTATGGTATATATGGATTATTGTGATATTGTAGCCACATGGCAGTCGTTTTCCTCCCTTCAAGATTTACCATATGAGCAGCTTATTAGTACATAGATGTTGGAATTTGTGGGGTTTACCAGAATAAGCTGTTCCGGATGTAGGGTTTTTCAAATGTACATGTACATCACCAAGAGGTCTTAAAATCCAGTATTCAATAGATATACAACACAAAATGTTTTATTATACTGTCATATACGTATTATTACGTTTTCACATGCTAACCACCATACTATAAACAACATTTTGAGATAAAAAAGGACAATTTTTTTCAGGGATTTCCTAGAATTTCGAAATATCTTACATACATGAAATAAAGGTTTTAGCTTTTTGGTCTTTATATATCAACTTTACAACACATGACAGCATTGAAATTTGTATTAACTATGTGAAACATCTTAAATAAAATAAAACAACGGAAATTTTCAATCATGGGCAGAATGTAAATGTAACACAGTGTATAAAAGCTCTAAAAATAATTGACTCATCCATGTTGCGATATCAATAAAATTGCAAAAATATATGGAACTTAAAATTTCCCGTTCTATTGGACTTGTAGGTTCAAACAATCTTTCCTAATACACTTACAGTAGACAATTATACTATAACATGGCTGTAAATACGGATAAGAGATTTAATAATGATTTATTGCTAATAATGTTGTATGGCAGGATGCTGGAACTCTGTATTAATCCTCTTATATGGAACCGCATATGCTGAGTTAGGATAGGAATTGCAATCCCGCATTGTGGGACCCAGTAATCCCACGGGTATCCCAATTATTCCGGAGCATGGGAGATCCTGCGCCTGTAGTTATGGGATCCGCGCGGGATTTGCAGAGATAACTTACAAAAAATCTCCTTAAAATAAAAAAAAAATCGTTTATAATAATGTCGATTTTAGCACGCACTCACATTAACACATTTTTTTTTGTATATCATTTGAGTATTGCACCAAAAATGGCAAAATATAATGTTTTATTGATATAATAATTCAATATATAAGTAAGTTTTGTACAGACATTTCTCGGTGGAACAGCTTTTTGTACAATAAAACAACTATGTTTATTGTTTTCGTTCACTTTTGTTTGATTTGACCACTGACCGGGTTCGTCGTTACCGACATTACCAGTCTAATGATGTCGGTAACGACGAATCTAGTCATATAAAATAAAAGTATTTATTCAAAGATTCTACTTTTTTTGTAGAACTCCATTTTAATTTATATATTATGTAAATGTTAAAATCGAACAAGTAGACTGTAAAAATTACTCTTTGATTTATAACATTGAACATCTAAAATAAAAGTAGTTAAAAACTATATGGTTGTTGCTTTATCGTATAAAAATCAATAATTTGCGATTCCTTTAAGTGTACATATCATGCCATTATTATTCACGATTGACTTTAAAATTTAGATTAGTCATGATTTTAAGTTTTATATTTACGTGTTGTAAGAAATATACGAAGGAGATCGTTGTTTCCGTTTTATAAAATTATTAAAAACATTTTTTTTGGGTCCCATCTCCTCACATTAGTATCTCAATTGGTAATTATGTATATATCTACGTAATTTGAAAAAAGGTAAACATGAAAGGACATACATAATGTCAAATCTAGTGCGGATCCCGCAGGATCCCATGGGACTGAAAACTGTGGGATATTGTTATCCTTACTTAGGAATAGTTATCAATTAACGTAATTACGTATTTCTGAACGTTAATAAAGGAAGATTGTCACGAAATTTACTCAAAACGAACGGAAACAAAGACAGTCTCTTGACTTGAGATATGATACGATAATTTATCATTTTAACTAAAATATTCACTAGTCATGTAAGTGAATTATTGCGCAAATGAACAATAAAGTACTTACAAATGTAAAACTATAATATTCACATACTTAATTAAATGTCAACCTATAAATTAATAAATAAATGACAAATATTGTTTATGAAATACCTAAATTACTGCTTTGTACTGTAGTGGTTAGCACATTTGTCCACTGCGCTGGAGGTCCTGGGTCAAAATGAAGGTAAATATTTTTTTACTCTAATGTATATTTAATATAACCATGGAATGGTCATTGAAGCGCTAAGATGATCATCTTTCCTTCAAGAACTAAACGATCACGATAACACTGCTTCTATACAATGTAGTGCCTTACATACTTTTGGCTAAGGATAAGAATTAGAAAAACAGAAAAATGTTGTTTTTTTTTTCAAATTGAGATTTCAAATGAACATAAATACTCGTATAAATACAATATGAATTTTTATTTCCTGATAAATTGAGCTAGAATAAATTTCTAAAACTTGTTTTCATTTTTCTTAGTTTATGATAAATATAAGTATTTGAATACACCACAATATTGGTGCATAGGACACCGCATGAATTAGTCCCGATGTTAATTTGATCGTAGGTTTTGAAAAGGGAAGATGACTAGTGCTGTCTTAAAGTTTCTTGGATAAATTCAAGGAAAGATCCTATAGGTGAGGAATATTTTTGAGGGGAAACAGATTACTTAAGTGAAAAAGCAGTAATGAGTCAGGCATTTGGGATTGCATACCTGTATTTGTATAGGCTATAGGTTAAGGTATAATATAAGACCTTCGAGAATATACTTGTAAGATTAAAGATAAATAATAATAATTTGGCAACTCCAAGTCAAAAAAATGTTTTGACGGTGTAACTTTTTTGTTGATATATGCAGAATATTTTAAGATATCAAAAAAAACTTTAGATTACTTTAGTACTAATGCACGTTAAAATAATACTCCTCATCTTTCGTTCTGTGTAGAAAAATGATCAATGAGTTATTTTTTAACTAAATCGAAAAATTGAATTAAAGTGGGATAAGGATTCCAAACGATTGAAGTACCTAGTCAAGGTTTCAATAAAAAAATGTTATGTTATTTGAAGAAAGATTTTATAGATTTTATATTACGCTGACGCATGTTTCACACCATGGATTGAAATTTTCAAAATATTTAGTCCAATGCAATATTTTAATCATATTTTATTATTTTTATAAACTTAAAGTAAAACTGTGGTTTTAATCGCATTTCTATTTGGATTTTTTTCTTCAACCGGTTTCGGCAATCACTTTATTATCTTCAGAGATGGATTTGTACTTATTAACAAAAAAACTATGTTTTAGTTTTGATTTAGAAAGTTTATAAAATGTATCACAAAGTATCCGCAAAAAACATAAAAAAAATATTTTATCACATTAAACAAAAGTGAAACTGCATATGGAGTTCTTCAAAATGATTATAATTTATGTATTTTTTGATATCTCATCAAAGATGAAGAAGAATATGGAAGTCTGGGCATTTACAGGGCTGACGACTGTCATAGGCTGGTTTAATTGATCACTTTACACACGTGTAACATTCACCAATTCTACCCATTATTGCCAACCACACTACTTAAATTCTTGGAAGTTCTATATATATGAACCAATTTAGAAACCTTGTTCTTTAATCACTAGAACTTCACTAGAGACATTTATTGGTGAGATGTAAAGAAGCTGTAATTGGAGATAATCCAAATTTTGTGAACAAGTATGTGGACACACTCAAAATGTTGTAAATAATTTATATAGATCAATAAAAAACATAAAAGATAAAAATAACCATGAAAAAATGAAACACATTTTTTATGTATACGTCTTTATCACGCTTTCTTAAAGGATTAAACTTAACAGTAGATTTTAGTACAAGTTCTATTATTTGTTGGGCTAAGAAGACTTATGTATGTATGTATAAACATACATACAATATACACGTGGATACGTACCTACATTAGTTTTACCTCTACTAGTAGGAAACAATTCCAGGATGATCTGGCATTTGTCACTTATCCGCAGGATATATGTTCGTATATGTATGTATTACATGCGTGCCTAAGGAGGTTTATCCTTCCCCTTGTATATAATGTAAAATGTACTTGTATGATATAAGGGATTCCTTCTTTGTCTTTCTTACTCACATATATATGTGTGTGTATACATTTGTTTCGTTATGTCAATCTTGTGCTACAGATGCTGCATCGCATTATTAAAAATTAAACATGCATAAAAAATACACATGTTACGCTTTGTGTAAAAAATAATACTAACGACAATTTAATTTATTGTTTCGGCGTTCACTTCGTGGTAAAACATGATGAAATTGTGAATGAAAACACTTGTTTTTTACCACTTGAGATATATTTCTTTAAAAAAAAAACAAATATAACTCAAGTGGTAAAAAAACATGTGTTTTCATTAACATTTCATAAAACACAATATTTTGTGGTAATTTTTTTAGAAATTTTTATCATATAAAATATTTATCAATACTCAAATGTATTCACATGGATTTAATCTCACAAAAAGTTATCAAATTTTTCATTTATATCACATTAGAGATGTAGAACTTATTGAGATGGAAATATGAAAATTTCAACAACAGAATGACAAGACTGAATTTTCAATAAAAAAAGCACGTGGAATATTCCTGTACTTAACCGAAACACGTTAAAGTAATTATAGTAGGAAAGTTGTTTTTTCATATGTAGAATGGTGAATATTGCATGGCGTATAAAATAATCACTTACAGAAGCCAATGTTATGTCGTGATCCCTGTAAGTTCTAAGACCTCCAATATCCCATTTCAATATATTTCTGATCATTATTAAAATGATCAAATATAAATTAAGAAATCATATCTGTAATTAATCTTGATTCAACCCAACATTTTGAGTGTGTCCAAATACTTGTTCACAAAATCTGGATTATCTCCAATTACAGGAGTTATTTTCATATTATTTTTGACATCTCATCAAAGATGAAGAAGAATATGGAAGTCTGGGCATTTACGGGGCTGACGACCGTCATAGGCTGGTTTAAGTTATATAAGATATATTTATAATAAAATATAATATACATACTAATATAAGAGTTTCTGCTTAGTAAAAAGCTTCTTTACATCTCACCAATAGATGTCTCTAGTGAAGTTCTAGTGATTCAAGAACAAGGTTTCTAAATTGGTTCATATACATATATATAGAACTTCCGAGAATTCGAGTGATGTGGTTGTCAATAATGGGTAGAATTGGTGAATGTTACACGTGTGTAAAGTGATCACTTAAACCAGCCTATGACGGTCGTCAGCCCCGTAAATGCCCAGACTTCCATATTCTTCTTCATCTTTGATGAGATGTTAAAAATAATTTGATTTAACCCAATAAAAATGTTAAAAAAATACATTGATCCATCTCAATGGCAATTCCATCTGTTGAACTAACCACAAGACACGCTCAACTAAACATTGTTTATGGCGGACGGCGTGCTCTCGACAGATGTTGTCATTTGGCATTTGCATTTTTTTCGATTGCATTGTTACTTCATTTAATTTAAAAAAGTACTTTAATTCCTTCACAAGATGTCAAATGAAACATATTAGAAATGGAAGCTTTATTTTTTTTTCAACATAACTTAAACTAGACTGAGTGACAACATTGCGTGGCCGAGTACACCTTGTTTAGTATAAAATAATAATATTTGATTAATAATGTAGCTTTCAATTGTCATCTGAAGCATACGTTTTATTGCTTTAAAATACCTGTATGTATTAAAATATGGGTAACTCTATACACCATAATAACTAAAAACGTTTATGGTCTAAACTTGAAAATTTTCTGAAATAAAATTTTAAAAGCCCAAATGTACTATGGTGAGTAGGTGGCAGTAATAAACTTATATTCCCCTTCTATACAGCAAAATTTCAATAAATCGTTGATTTTCTCAAGTGTCAAGCAGGTAAGCAAAATTGTGAAATGTTTATTTAAAACGTGCCCAATAGGTAGGAAGATATGATGTTGAATACATTTTATCAGTAAGTAAACAGTACATAGTGTTCGGTGCTTGTATAACGAGGATTGAATACGTGTTGCCAGTTGTTTAATCACAGTATAGTGCATGGTCTGTTTTTAACAAGCATAAACCGACATTTGGAAAATCCCTTGGTTTTGCAGCATCCACGATCTGTTGTATTAATTATAATTAAAACAAATCCCTTGTCGATAGGATCGAACCGCTATTAAGAGGAAAATGCAATATCATGACTTAAACGTTTACATCAGTATATCAAAAACAAGTATTATAAATATCACATACGTCGCATAATCAAGTCTCGATATTCAAATCATTGTTTATATTTAATATACTCGAAATATATTAATAGATATATTTCAACGTTTGACATTCCAAAAAGTCCATTAAAAGAAGATTGGGTAGATTTTCAAAGATGATTTCCAAGAAAATAAATCCGGCCTGTTACACAAAAATAATTTAAATCAAACACTTTTTTCTATGAAGATAACTGTGGTGTTTATAAATTAATGTGCGACTGTGGTACTTTCATTGGTATATCTTTCCGAAAATTCAAAACAACAATCAGAGAATATGAATTATAATATATTATTAGATTAAAACCAATATTTTTAGCTTTTCCACTTTTTTTATTTGACCAGCGACCGGGTTTCGTCGTTACCGACATCATCAGACTGGTGGGAGGCTATACAAATTGTTATGTTATATATAAAACAAGGCAGGAGTTGATAACCATGAATGATATAATTTTGTTGAGAAATTAATTTAATTTGAGTGAATTTAAGTATTGTATGATATTTAAAATATTTTTTTAAATATCATACAATAATTTGTGGAAAAGTGGAAAACCTAAAAATATTTGTTTTAATCTAATAATGTATTAAAAATGCAATTCCATCACGAAGTGTCAGTGGATAATATAAATCTATTAATATGAATTATGTTTTTATAAAATATTTTTTTCAAGTTTGCTAACCGTTTAATAGATTTTTTTAGATAACATTAACACATTTACGAGTAAAAACAACAGAGACAACTAAAAATATCAAATGAAAAATAGTAAGCCTCAAATTTTGAAACAAAAAATTAAGTAAACCCATTATTAACAATATGTAAATGAAAAAAGCCTCTCCCCTATTGTCCATGTTCCCTTTGATTAAAAAAATAAGATACAGCGTCTACCCTTTCTTTATCCTTTAATTTTCTAACGGCACAATTAAGAAATTTAGACTACGTTTCACATACATACAAGGCCGAGAGATTCAGAGCATTTGTGCCTGACAAAACTAGGTCCACGATTAAAACCAAAAAAAGGTCTTCACACCCTCATCAAAGTAAAATCATCATTTTCATTGTTTTTTATTTTTGGCAAAATTTTTGATTTGATACAGACAACGTAAATAAAGACGCCCAAGAAGAGCATTATAACTTTATGAAAAAAGGAAATTGCTGAATGATATAAAGTGGTAGAAGAAGAATACCAGGAAAACAAAAATCTTCATAATTTTTAATTATTCATTCATTGGATAGGGGTAAATTAATATTTTAATGTCTAGTAATGGTACTGTACGTTTCATTATTGAGGTGAATTTAAATTGAAAAATGCGAATTATGTATTCCTCTTTAGTTCACTGAAAACACGTTGATATTGAATAAAATCTTGTTGAAATTTCTCGTCATTTTGCTGTTGACGTTCTAATATCACCAATGTTTCATTTAGAAAAAGTATTCATATCGCGAACTAAATGAAGGTTTCAATATAAAATACATTTTACAAGCTTAATGTTTTTCTATACATAGCTGATTATATATATTTCTATATGTTACCAATTGAAATTTGAGAAATTTCTCATATAATTTCAGAATATGGAATTTTACTATGCAGGTATTCAAACGATCATGTGATGGAGAACCTAATTTTCATGGATATTATTTATAAACATTATGTTTATATTAAAAGCAAAAGAATTTTTCAATTTCTCATGAAAACCGTTTTTGTTATTCGTCTATATTACTTTTTATCCTTTATAAGTATAAAATATGTGAGCATAGATGTTTTTTTTTTTAATATCTGAAATTGATGTTTTCTGAGAAACAGTAACGTAATTCATTTTTTTTAACCTTATCCCACAATTTTTTTCTAAAATCTCACAGTTTGGAGTTTGGTTTTTTAATTGTTTGTTGGAGAACCTGTTTATATTATTTTGTAAACAATTTTTCAGAAACGTAGCCAAGTAACATCATATAGATAACAAGGAAAATTTGATCTATGATACGTGTATTAAGGAAATATAGCATACATTATTTGCCGCTATGTTTTTGCATGAATTCGAATTACTTTATTGTAATCTTTTATTCGTGGGAAAGATAGGAAAAATCGTGTTATGCTGATGGATAATAAACACATTTAAAAAATAATAACGTAATTAAACAACTAGATAGTTTTAGTAAGCGGTTGTTTTTCGTAAGACCACCGATTTAAGGTCTAAAGGATCAATCCCCGCTCTGGCAAAACTTGATTCTCTGAAAGTGTATGTAAACGAGAAATAAATATATTTGAGCATATGATATGAGCATGTTAATGTCAAAGAACTAAATCTTGTTGTGAAAAAATGGTGGTGCGTAGAACACTGCATCATATAAACGCAGCAAAATCTTAATCATTAACGCATTAAGGAAAGGTGATCAGTTTTTTGTTTTAGGTACCAGGTAATATTGAATAAACATTAGAGTAAAAAAATCAGTTATATTTATTTGACCCTCCCTGGGAATCGGACCCGGGACCTCCGGTACGATGCTGACTATTATACTACAGAGGACATACCTGTTTTGAATGAAATATAATCAAAAGTTCAATAGGCCAATAGGTATTATTGAAAATTTCTTTTTCAAATGGTGTTAAATAAAAATTCAATAACCCCGAGAACCATTCTTGGAAATTTCAATTACAGGATATAAAATAATCCCCAGTGTCGTAAAAATTGGGGCGGATCAGGGTTTTTGGCGTTTAAAATTTGCATAAAATGGTCAAAGTGATTAATGTCCGCGGTATATTGCCAGAACAAGTGATTTCGGCGGCTTACCAACCGTAGTGCGGGCTCGGCCCGCGGTGCGACGTGTGCTGCTGGGCTTTAAACGCTGGCTTCTGTGGCATATAAGGAAGGCGGGGCCGGCTATAGAAATCAGCTTTTAAAGGGCTTTTTTAAAAGCCAAACAACCGATAATGGAGAGCATAAATGGCGCGCGGAAAGCGAAAATAATTTATGTGGCGCATTTGTTTAAGGGTTTACAAAAATGAGGTTGAGCTTGTTTTGTTATGTCATTGATGAATACTGTGAAGGGGAACTAACAGCTGAAGTGGTTATTAATGATTCAACACTGACTAAATAAAAATACAAATTTGTTCAAGTACTTATACAAAAGTTTCCCTGACGTTTGATTAATGATTTCTGTAAAGGATAAATCTTATGAATAAACGCTTTTATTTGTACGTCAGTTCGAATTTAATCCAAACTTAAAAATTTCTTACGTGCACTGCTTACAGAAATAGTTCATCTTAGAACCCATTTTAGTTATATACGAGTAGTTTGGAAAATATTTTAAGTTAACTTTGCATGAAGATCTAGAGAATATTTATTTGGTACAATTTTGTTAGAACAAATATTATATAAACTATACGTATAAATATATATACTCGTGTATATAAATATAAATATTCTTTCTTTTATCAATAGTGCATAGGTCATGCATCAAATCTTTTCAATGTTATGTTAATTGTTATTTATATGATGGCAGTTTATATATGACGCTTAAGGTCCCGGTCCACGCAGCAAAGCAAGCTGTCCAGGGTAATATTTTATAAATATTACAGTGAAAATCGAACCATGGACCTAAATATATATACAATGTGTACTCACCTTAATTACTAATTTCAGAAATAATATCTGTTTTTGGACATAAAAGTAATACATTTTTATGCTGATTATATATGTATTTTTTGTTTTTGTTTTTAATGTGAAAAGTGAGTTTTGATGAATTAAAACTATTTAACAAGATATTATCGAAACCTCTTTTCTCCAAAAAAATATGTCTTTCTGGACCTCTGTCTTTTTAGTACTCAAAAAGTAAATACAATAATTACAAAATCCTCTTGTATTGTGCGGGCGGTAGATAAGTAAAAGTACTTTGAGCTTAATTACTTCTTTTTGAAGAAAATAATTGTATAAAATGTGGGAAAAAATATATATTTTTTTACCTTTGACATAAAAGTGTATAAACGTATTCATTTAACGATAAAACGTTTAAAACATCCCTTAATACAATTTTTTTCTTACATGTGACATCTTATAAGTACCTTCATTTGGGAAATATCTTTCTTAATGTGAACATACATTTTTCACGTCATCGTTGAACCACTTACATTTTTAGCAAAAAAATAAGTATAAATTCATGAGTAAAAATTTATGTTTTAAAACACTGTTTTGGTTAAAAAAATCTTAAGAATAATATTTTCCAAAAAACAATTTCCATTTTATCTGACTGGTCTAAAAATTATACACAGAGTTTCAGGTCTCATATTTATGTATTTGATTCAAGGAAATGCGCTTTCTCAGCATGAATCTATCCCTTTAGACTCCTTGCATCTGTCTATCTTGTTTTCCTGCCACCCCTTTCCATATCTTCCATCTCTCGTATCTCTTTCATCTCCCCAAGTTCCTTCATATCTTTCTTTTTTCATTTCGCGAGGCGCTGGATATCTATTTTTCCCCTTACCTCAAGTTCTTCGAATTTCACTTAAAACCTACAAGAATTTTTCACATCACTGATGTAAATACAATTATTTTGTTTATTTTTTTATATTCAAATTATTTTTCTGACAAAAGATTACACAGAGCATCGTTTTGACGCGGTGATAATTTAATTGTTAATTATATAAAGTTCAATCTTTCCCTCCAATTTCTTGGATATAGGAGTTGGAAATGGAGTAGTAAAAGTTGGTAGTAGGAGGAAAAAAAGATGTGATGATATCGTCCTTGTCGCCGGAAAAGATTGGTGAAGAATCACTTAGAACTACAAAGAGTGGTAGGTATTGAACCCAACAGTATGTGGCTTAGAGCGAAAATAGAAGAATGTCTAATTTGATTTCTTAAAACTTTACATCAATAGTAGAGTATTTATTTTAATTTTCTTGAATGCTTTTTGCATAAACTTTGTGGCACATTTTAAAAACTTTATAAAATTAAATAACTTTGCTTTAACCACTTTTTATATTGGTACACTTTATCCATACGGTAATTAATTATGAGTAATTCAATGTTTTAGAATTTAGAACATAAACCCTGATGATGACAAGGTTCTTGTCGAAACCGGTTGGATAAAGTGTTCAATAAAAAGTGGTTAAAACAATGTTGTTTAGTTTTATATGGTTTATTTATTTGAAATTTAAAATTTAGCATTTTAAATAAGGTAACTGAACTGATGACATGCATAAAAATAAACATTTCAAATGATGTCTTCAACGATGCAAAAACATACATTGGGTTGCGAATATTTCCACAAAAAGTATTCGTAGACCATGTCACGCCTACTTTTCTTGTCTGTCATGTAAATGTATACTGCGATTTTATTAAAACATGCATAAATTTACATTCAATTTCATGTACGAGTAGAATATGCTTCAAAAATATTTCAATATTTCGAAAGTAATAAACTGAAAACTGCTACATTTCTGTGATCTTCTCGTTTCTTTCTGCATAAAAGATTTAGTACTGAATTTTAATTATATTACTTAACTTCCAAATTCCCCGACCGTCTTGGCGGATTCCCGCAAACAATATTTCATACCGAGGTAAAGTCGTATCTTCTCCATATTTGTAGGCATTTTGCTACCCCCGTATGGGGTAAGATTAATTATTATTGTGCAGAAAGGGTAGAAGCGCGGGACTCGGGCCACAGAAGTGACATTTCAAACCATTTCTTTAGATTATGGGTGTCACCGTGTGATTGATTACACTTAAGAAATATGAACATTTAGCGACATGAACTTTCTTAATGTATTCAATGTTATACATTTCATCGCGAGTATTTTACTCAATACTGCATTACCACTACAATCTATACTTCTTATTAATACGAGTAATTATTGTCCGTACCGTGGTACAAAGGGCATTGCATTGGATCTATGAGGTGATGGGTTGATTTTTAATCAAATGAATATGATATTTAAGTAGTAAAATGTACTATTATTTTAAGAAATCTGTACAAAATTGTTTAAAATCAAATAAACTTTTTTTTTGTTTTTTGTATGAATTACATCAAATAATTAACATTGATTTTTTACGCGAATATTCGGTATTACAATTTCCAGATTAATTTTAATAAAATAAAGTGAATAAATAGTTAAATGTTGAAAACGTGACTTTTGTAGTGTTACAGAAGAGTTAAGTAGTATTATGACGACTCATATGTATGTAAGTAGTCATGTATTCCTGTTACTCTTAATGCAGTTTTCTCTCTGAAATTCTACAGACCTTTAGCCCTTTCACAAAATTCAAAAGTGTGCTTAGTAATTGGATTGAAAACTGTTGACTGAAATTATTACATACGGCTTCATACTACGAACTGCGAGAATATGGTACGGATGGTTGAGCAGTGAAGATAATAATGCAAAAATGTTCACTTTGCATTCTCGTTTCGGTCCACTGGCTTAACTAATTTCATCAAGTGCTTTAATGGCCTTAGTTATAATTCATTTAAACGTGGATCGGGATGAATTTATATGTAATTCGATTGTCCGTAACCATTCTATTTATTTTGATTGAAGGCACTTTACTCTGATATCCAAATGGCTAGGGCAGGGAGGATTGGTGAAAGATGTTTTTCTGATGGTCTTCATGGCAGATATGAAGAAGTTTACTATGCAACCTCAACTTCGGAATCTCCAAGTTTAAACTAGTGGGGTGATATAAAATAACAAGCCGAGTCGAGACGAACAGAGCGTAATTAAATTGAATTTTATGTAATGAATATGAGCCATCGGTTAATATTTTCATCAAAATAAGTTTTGATTTTATTTTTAAAGTTAATAATTTATTTCAGGTACTATTTATCTTTTATTTTGCTCTTTATTTTCAAAACTTATTTATTTTCCTTTTTTAATCCCTTCTTTTCTTCGAACAGTTCTTACATTTTTATTACGAGTTTAAACGATTTATTTTAAAAATCTTAATGCTGTGCAACAATTGATTATTAATATATATATATATATATATATATATATATATATATATATATATATATATATATATATATATATATATATATATATATATTTATATATATATTTATATATATATATATATATATATATGTATATATATATAAATATATATATATATATATATATGTATATATATATATATATATATATATATATATATATATATATATATATATATATATATATATATATATATATATATATATATATATATATATATATATATATTTACATATATATATATATATATATATATATATATATATATATATATATATATATATATATATATATATATATATATATATATATATTTACATATATATATATATATATATATATATATATATATTTATATAACCGTTATATATTTAGTCAATTAACATCTTTTTGCTTTGATTTTGGATATAACCACATGATAAAACGTATTATTCTTTCTTATTTCTTATACATGTTATCAACTGTAAATTACATTATTTGAAGGTTTTATTCAATAATAAATTAAAAAACATTTTGTACAATT
The DNA here is from genome assembly GCF_059751285.1 of Brachycentrus maculatus. Taxonomy (NCBI): domain Eukaryota; kingdom Metazoa; phylum Arthropoda; class Insecta; order Trichoptera; family Brachycentridae; genus Brachycentrus; species Brachycentrus maculatus. Next base: position 1,363,128 of record NW_028280786.1, read on the forward strand.
TAAAATCATGAATAAAAATGAAACATTTTAAATATTTTTCTTTTATTTGACCTCTTTCCTCATCCAAACGGTTCATAAAGCATCAAATTAGATCGAATCAGTTTACGCTTGATCATTAATTATAAGAAAGTAAGGTGATCAGTCCTGCGCTTAAGATCTGAAAAAGGTGTAAATATATTTGAAGAGATGTAGATAATGTCAGTGAAGGGTGAAGAAAATTACTATGTGGAAAAAATAATGGAGAAGAATTAGTAAGTAGGAAAAGTTCAGCTCCAAAAACTACCAAAGTATGAAAAAAGAATGGGTTTGTTTGTATGTAGGTTTATTGTATATGACTGCTATTATGGTTTTCCTTTTCCGGATACGATTTCCGGCGGAAACATTGAAGGATTATGTTATGGGAACTAAAATATTTATTAGGAAAGGTACAACATTTTCTGATAAAAAAATCAGTCTTCAGTAGATTTCATATTCTGGGAATTGTGTTTTGCTCGAATTCCTGTATATACATTTTTGTATATAAACGTACATACACAGGAATATTGCGGTCGGATGTACAAACTGTTTGGGTTGATTGGGGTTGAGAAGAAAAGGACAGAAAAAAAACTTGGACTGTCTTGCATCTCTCACTCTCTGGTCACTGTTCTTATTTTCTTGTAGAATTACGAATATTGTATTTAATGTATTTATTATGTAATTAAAAAAAGAAAATAATTGATATTTTAAATGTTAAAATCAAACAATGTCTTTTAGGGTCTAAGTTGTATATTTTAATTTTTAAAAACTCATACTTCATGACAATTGTTTCACCTTGTTAGGGAATTATCAAACTAGATAGTCGTTTGATAATGCTCTAACAAGGCGAAACTTTTTCATTGTGATATGTTTTTTAAAATAAAAATATACAATATTTCAATATTTAAAATACGAATTATGGAGTTTTACAAATGAAACGCTATATATATAAATAAATAAAAATAATTCAATGAAATTGTTAGTCCGACAAAAAAAACATCTCTACAATATCACTGTTATAAATAAATATATTTATGAAATTTGATTTATCTAGATGACCTTTTCATGAGATAAAATGAAAAAAAAACACACGTTTACATAAATATCATATTATACATCGCCATAAACAAAAGATTGAAATATCCCAGATACGAACTAGCGAAGGACGCTTACGTGTTCCAAAGTAAATGAAAAAAGGACGACACAAAAGTCTTTGAATAATTCAACACCCCATCTACACATATCGGCCGTCTGTCTTTTACTTGAACACCCACAAGGGGAGAGCAACTGCTTACTATTTCATCCCTAAAATACTATAAAATACTTCGCTTCGTCTTTTAGAAACAATCTATTCCATATCTAGTACGTAATTTCTTTAAAATGTAATTATACGTAATAACTCGCCAGAAATTTTAATGTCGGTCGTAGATATTGATTTTGTTTTAGATGCTGCGCTGGCGTTCACTACCCTCCAAAAAAGGTTTAACATATATGGTTGTACATACATTTTTATTTAATATTTTATCCAGGATTTGTGATGTAAATTTCCTTTCTTACGTTCAAATTAAGGTATTCCGTTTATTTTGAAAATGTTTTCTTCGTATTATCGCAGAATTATTTCTATAGAATTCACAAAAATACACACAAATATTGTGGTGTATTTTGAGTCGATATTTTATAATATCATAAATGAATTATTTATTGGCATTAAAAGTGTGTAAATATCATGAATAAAAAACCGTTTCTCAGTTCCGAGTTTCAATGTATTTAACCGTTTACAAACGTCAAGTTTGCCAAGTTAATAGCAAGTTGTAGTTTCATATCGTTTAAATCTTATTTCTGTTTCATGAACTTAAACTTAAACGCAAAAAAAAAATAGTGTGGAAAATTATGGTGGTAAAATATCAGAAGCATAAAAATGGTTAATTTAAATTAAAAATAAACATCAAGACCAGCTTTAGCCAAACAAAATAAATATCACAAATATGAAGTAAAATTCTGACTAAAGTGATTAGACCACAGATTCCCAAAGTAGTCCATGCAAGAGGGGATAAAAATAAAGAATCAACAAGATAAGTAAGTGTATGCGAGATTCTGGTAGGTGACTCTTATTTACATTAAGTTGTCATCAATATTCTGGCGTTCCTTAAATGAAAAAATACACTTGTATGTACAAAATACTCAAAAGAATCTAATAATATATTTATTTGATTTTAAAAAAATGTTTTAGAAGCACTGTGTTAGCTGTAAAAAAAACATTTTACGTTAATAAGCTTGGAAAAAATATTTTTTCGGCACCCAGGGGACTAACAGGAAACAAAATCTGTAAGAAGTCTACGTTGAAAAATGTTTGGGAACCTTCAAATTAGACTCTTTTTTTGTATTGATATCATACAAATAATTAAAACTTTTAATTAATTAATTACAAACGAAAAGGATTATCGTTGAATCGGTCAGTTTCAAATTTGAAAATGAAAGCATTCATTTGTAATTTAATTAAATATATTGCCTGAATTGTAATATCAAGCAATTGGAATGCATAAATTGTATCGTGTGAACAATTTTCAGTTGATAACTTTGAGGATATCTTTCTCAGGTAAATCGTTGTTATCTCTAGTCGCCAAACAAAGGAATGTAAATAATTTGCCGTTACGAGATCGGAATGGTACTCTTTCATTTCCCCCTTCCAGATCAGCACTTCATTAAGCAATTACTGTTTTAATTAAATGAAGGGCTATTATCACGGAATAATAATTCTTGGTGAACAACATAATTATTCGCAGATTTATATTTCTTCTCGCAGCGCTATTTTGTTTGAAATCTAAACCAAAGTACGGTAAAGATAAGACATTAATGAACATAAACAATATTATATACCAACTCGTAAATGGAATGACTTTCCGGAATGTACCTTAAAGGAGTTAATTGAAAATCAATCTGCATATTTAAACCAAAAAGTAGTTTGTGGACGATTAGTGAAATATTTAGGTTAACACGGTTTTAAATAATTAAATATCGAAATATGATAAATTATTTACATTCGACCAAGTACATACATCCAAATAAAAAACGAGAAATATTTTAAATAAAAAACTGGTCTAAAACAAAAGTTCAATAAAAATTTTATACCATATTTTCAGTTATTTCCAAGTATGTAAAACTAATTTGAGAGGAACTTTTCATACATTTCATGAAGATTTCTGCTAAAAAATATAAAACAAACTTATTAACTTCAAACATAGATGTCAACAAAGATGTAACGTAAACTCAATATTTTTAATTGCTGCATAAATGTAACTTTAGAAATTTGAGTAGTGTGGCGTCAATCGTGGATAAAATGGTGAATGTTACACAGTGTATTAAGTGACCACTTAAAAATGTCAATGAAAAGTCGTAAGCTATGTGAATACCAAGCATCCATATCCTTGTTCATCTACGTTGAAATATAAATAAAAAATCTTCATTTCTTTGTAATTCCAAATGTACATTCACCAATGCTTATTTTGCTAACTTTTTCAGGATCATTATGTCACGTGTTATTCCCACTTTTACTCAACAATTCATTTTATCTCATTTCATACATAATTCCAGATGCTGCATTGCAGTCTGAAACGTCGACAAGATGTCGGACGACACACTGCATCATAACTCAGTGTTGTTTTTTATAAAGTAAGTCACGATTTTAGGGAATCTAAAAAAAACCTGCTTTTATTTCCGATTAAAATTGGACTATGAAGAAAAATCATGTGTGTATTATTTAGCTATGTTTCCACAAAAAAAAAACATCCCATATAAAATAAAAATGTAATCAGTGTCCAAAATTTTATTGATCTGTCTATACATGGATACATCCATCATACACTTAATATACAAAATATGTGCATATATGGATTTGTCGTTATCAAATTAAATATTATTTCATCACTTCATTTTTCTGTTTCTAACCCTTATCTGAACCCAATGGAGTATAGAGAACTGCATCGTAGAGAAGCAGTGTTATCTTGATCGTTAAATATACGAAGGAAATGTAATCAGCCTTCCGCTTCAGGTACCAGTGCAGGGTCATATTAAATAAATATTAGACTGAAAAGTCACAAATGTTTATTTTGACCCTCTCGAGAATTAAACCCGGAACCTTCAGCATGATATTGTAGATAAGAGCACTATCCTCTAACCTAGGACACATTTTGTAAAATAATTCAAATATCCGCAAAAGTTCTTACTTTTTTATAAGAATGCATCCGTAAAAATTATTTCAAATATTCGAGGTATGTTCAATGCGACGTTTGTATTTATTTATACCCCTAAGAGGATTTGTGTCCGCATGTGAGCCCATATTTGAAGGCACGGGAAGAATAAATATAGTCCAGGCTTACTTGGGTATAGAGCAACCCTTATTTGAAACAGTCTGAATTGACACAAAACAGCGTACAAAATGTTTTTCGAATAAATTATGTTTTATACATTCTGCCCTCATTGTTGACGTGATTTGGGTTTGCTAGTGTACAGTATTTAATACCGAAATTATTTATTTTTACACTCCTCCATAATCACAATTTCACGATACATAAAATAATATATTTTTATTATATCAGACACAGAATTCTTCACCCTACGGATGAGATGTCAATTTTAAATGTGTTTTTATGAAAGAAGATTGAACTGAGCATCCCAATGCTTACGATCACTTTAGATACATTGATGAATATGACTGATTGTTGCGCCATCAGTTGAAAGATTAGTGAAATAATTATTAAGCATACTAAGGAACGTTACACAAGTGATCAACTGCCAGGTCGTAAGCCCTGGGACGCTCAAACATCCATCTTCTTTCATAAAAAGGGAATAGTGATAATTGTTTCATATCAAGTTGAAATACCTTTGAAATATAAAATCATGAAAAATATTTCTTCTTTACACCATTAACCCTACCCGGTGGTGCATAGGGCGCTGCATAATATAAACACAGTATTATCTTGATCGTTAAACCATGAAGGAAAGGTGATATTAATTAAATATTAGAGATTGGGAAAATCACTCATATTTATTTGACCCCCTCGGGAATCCAACCCAGGACCTCCAGTACGGTAGCCGAGCTTGTTGACGATTACACTACGGAGGCGGATAAAATAGATTTACGCGAGTAAAATAATGTTTCTTAGAACAGCGTGCCTTTCAATACTTAAATCTTTTCAGACTCCCTTCCAGATCGCGAATAGATTCCCATGCAATATGCAATGTCCGCGTTGTATTGGCGGCGCCTTGTCTGCACTGCGAGCTTGCATTTATTTAGCACTTCAATTTTCACCTCAAGTCGACAATACCCGAAGCCTTTGTCGATTCGTCCCGTAATTCAGGCTTAATGGACCCATTCTGGTAATATACACCACCCGTTAAGGAGGCAGTCTCAGAGCCAGGTAGGATGGAGGACCGTGGGCCGTGCTTACGTGCAAGAAAACGGGAATTTTAAATTGAAATACCCAATAAAGGCATCGTTATATCGAGTAACGTCCGAAATGTCGTGCATATTTCCCGCTATTGAGTTTCCGAGCGACGATTTTTTAACGGTAGAGTAGATTTCTTTTATGTGGAACGAATTTATTGGAGATTGGATGTTCGTGGCTTTAGTTAAATCGAATTTTCTTCATTCAGTATTGAAATTTAAGGGAAATTTATAGTTTTCAATTCATTCGGATTCAGAAATTATTTACATATAAAATGTGTTTAATTTTATTCAAACTAGGTTTTATTCTCGTTTAACTTATTTGTTTTTAAATACCTAAACAATTTTTGAAAAATTTAAATGTGGAATGTGAATTTTGGGGGTTCGTATTTTAATTGAATATTAAAAAAAATAGCATTAAAAAATGATTGCCTTTCAGCCTTTAACAGTGTTCAAGAAAAATCATGTAGTGATTCTTTTATAAAAAATCTGCTTTAGTTAAAATCTTTTATAAATCAAAATTTATAAAACCTGTAAAAATTTTAATTTTTCATTAAAAAATCAATATAAAATCAATGACCGATTGTCACTCTGTATGTCCCACAGCAAGTTAGCAAGTTACCGGCGCTCAGAATTTTTGTGCTAAAAACTCAAAGCAAATACAACAAAAAGGCAAATTTTTATTGATAAATATTTACTTCTAGAATTTTATTTATGGCCTATTTACTCACTCACTTATAACAAATCTGACAAAAAGTAAGTTTTTCATTGACAATACATATTTGGAAAATTACAACTTAATTTTCCATTTAAAAGTATTAATTAATTTTAAAGAAAAAAATAATATATTATTTATTTATTCGGCATTAACTTTGTGGAATATCATGTAGATTATTTAAAAAATTAAACACTTGTATAATGCAACTTATTGAGTTTTATTTCATTACACAAGACTAGTTTCGAAAACAACAGTTGTTTTCATCGACAGGTGATTACAAAAACTAAAAAAGTTATTCTACTAGCGTCAAAACATTTGACAATAAGCGACAACGCACCCGTGTCGCTAGTTTTTCGTTAAGTTAAAATTACACATTAAACAAAAATTAAGAATTTTTTAAATAGTCGGTGGGTCTTTTAGAAACTAAATTCATGCATTTTTTATTAAGTTCCACCATGACTGCAGAGAGCGCCCTTCTAATTCGTATTACTTGCTCGTCAGAAGTAAATTGAGTTAGCATTATGGCGTTACATCAGCTACCTGAGGGAAATCAGTGTTCCTCATCATGACTCTTCCTACCTATTTTTGCTTCCTACGAGTACCTACCACTGCCACTGGCTAGCCATACTTGCATAATTTATATCAATTCAACCCTCCGTAAACACTCCACTAAAACAAACTTAATGTGTTTAATAAAAAAAAATATTGTACATCTAGACGACATAAGTATACTTAATTATAAAAATATCATACCACAATTATGATCAACTGTTTTGATCAGACAAAACTCGTATATTACATATTTAAATATCATGTACGTCCCTTTTTAAGTCTACATAATAATAAATTTCGAAAAGAAGATAATAAATGAAATTTCCAGAGAATTTAATTTTCTAAAAACGCTATTACAATTTTCAACATTAACTTGAAAAAAATACAAATTTAGTATGGAAACAAACGCAATTGAGTAATATTATGTATTTGAAATCGGCTTCTATAGATAATAACCATATAGTATATTACAACATTTTAAGTATGTCCAAATAATTTTTCACAAATTTGGGTTTTCTTTACTTACTTATCGAGTTATTTTTACATTTTTTGATCAATGAATAAGAATATGGAAGTCGTTGGAATGGTGAATATTGAACTTGTGTAAAATGACCACTTAATCAGCCTATGACAGGTCATAAATCTTGTAAATACCTAGACTTCCATATTTTTATTAATCTATTTTTAGATGTCAAAAAAAAAATATATATATATATTTTATAGCTATTTTGGGAATAAATGTTTATTTATCAGAGATCAATAACCTGACAAAACAATCCAGCTTAACTTATAGGAGACTCATTTTATTTATATTATTATATATGTCCTCAAATAAATTATAAACAATTTTTTTTCTTTATATTCGTCGATTCTGACCGTTTGCCGACGATGACACCCGCCCTTTCTTTTCTTCTTAAAGATGCTGCTTGTCTTAACTATCGTATCGTGACTGCGGCCAAATAATCTTTAATTACGTTTAAGAAAATTGTTTTATGCAAAATCATTTTGTGGCAGGAAAAGGACAGTATGTTGTGAAATAAGTTGTCTCTTTTTCTTTGATCCTCTTATTTAATTTCGTTCGTTTACCAAAAAAAAATATGCTGTAAGCCTCTATCGTGAAATATCTGTATTGCAACATTCTGAGTGTGTCCAAATAATTGGTCACAAATCTGTATTATTTCCAATTAGGAGTTATTTTTTAACATGTCAACATAGATGAAGAAGAAAGAATATGGAAGTCTGGGTATTTACAGGGTTTACGACCGTCATACGCTGGTTTTAGTGATCACTTTACACACGTGTAACATTAGCTAAATCTACCCATAATTGACAACCACACTACTCAAATTCTTGAAACTTCTAGATATATTGATCAAACTTGTAACACAGTGTGCGCGAGTTTAATAAAACCATCTATGGTGATATACTTTCTTGTTAAAATGAGGAGTGGAGTTATCAATAATTCACGCGACTACCTATCTGGGTTGCCTAAATAAATAAATAGTTTATTAGTAAGCCATCACGATAAAGATTTAAAAAAATATACATGTATTCAACTTACGGTGAGATAAGGGTTAACAGCACGTATATACGAGTATCTACGTAACAATATATCCAACAAATCAATAAATGGTTGGTTAAGATGTATTCTGTAAAAACAAAAATACATATTTATATCAAAAATTAATATGTACCTTCTTAAAAACCTACGAAAAATATTTTTACATTTTACTTTGACTGATATTATTCAGCCTCGAGGAAAATGGAATATCAAGGCAGAAAATAAATCTTATTGGGCTGAATTAAAAAATAAAAATACCTATGCGACTTACATTAAAATAACTTGTACACCCATCGTCGTGCTGTAATATACGAATACATAAATTATAATATATGCTTTTATATTACATGAAAAGAATATTGCTGGTAGTAAAATTACTAAAGCAGTATTTTTAATAAAATGTCCATATTAAATACATTGTTAGATTTAAACCAATATTTTTAGCTTTTCCACTTTATTTTTATTTGACCAGCGACCGGGTTTCGTCGTTACTGACATCATCAGACTGGTATATTAAATGATAAGAACGAACTGTTCTGAGGCGTGAAAAGTTTCCATTGTGGAAATAAACAAGTGCATTATTCTCAAAACACTTTACCAGGATGGATAATTTATCAGGGTTTAGTGAATATTGTATTACAGAAGTTGGTAAGCTTTGTTCCATATAAGAAGCCTGTCACTATTACTAAGATGGAATGAATATCCTTAAAGCCTTTCGTCTTGTACGGAATCCGACAAGTGAATGAATTATTCTGATTAATTCCTGAATTACGAGTATACGTGAGTGATCTATCATACAAGTGTTTTAATAACGTATATTTTATAAAGATTAGACTCTCGTGAATTACGTATTGAAATAATGTATATTAGAGAAAAATTTAACTTAAAAAATATATACATATAAAGTAACTACAAGTTATAGTCTACAACTTACACCCATTTCTATCCAGAATTATGACGAGTTTCGATAATTATTCAAAACCTAAATTTTCCTGAATTTTCATAGTAACCAGATTAAATATAAATTTTCACTTTTACTTTTACCCGCAGACATAGATTTAAAGTATTTACATACATACGAGTAAATGAAAAATATCAAATTGTGTGCATGAAAAACTACAAAACTCCTGTAAATTTTAAAGCACCCTTGAGGCGATTTTTCACGACAACAGCGCTATATAAATAAGCCATATTTAGTTTAATTAATATTTATAGCATGTTACGAACGGACGAAAATATCCTTCATTACGGAAGTATTAACATAAAATGCAATAAATACATTTAGATAAATCAATATGATGATTTATTCTGTTGAACATAATTGAAAACGAGAAAAATTCTCTCTTAACTCTTTTATGCATTAAACGACGTATTTATTTATTATTTTTTATTATGTCCACATGTACATCTCACTTTCTAACCCTTATCCGTACCCAATGGTAAATAAAGCACTGCATTTTATAAACTCAGTGTTATCTTGATCGTTGACACGTGAAGAAAATGTGATCAGCCCTCCGCTTCAGGTGTGGTACCTGAAACGGAGGGTCCAGGGTGATATAAAATATCAGAGTGAAAAAATCACAAACAAGTATTTATTTGACCCCCCCTGAGATTCAAACCGGGTACCTCCAGTACGGTGCTGACCATTTCACTACGGAGGCGGACAATTAGCCACAATTATTATAAATATTATCACATGCACGTTGAAAGTGGAAGAAGATATTTTGAATTACGAAAGTATTAACATTTAGTTGCAAAGAATACATTTAGATAAATTAATATGACGATTTATTATACTGAATATGTTTGAATATAAGAAAAAATTCTCTCTTTAACCTTTTATGTATAAAAAAAACGGATTTTTTATTATTTTAAATTATTTACATGTATAAAAAAACCCTATAACTACTATAAACGTTAAGCTGATAACCCCCATACGTATAAAAATATACTTGAATTTACGTATACAGAACATACGTATAAAGATATTTTAAACGTTGGAGAAATATGAGAAATATAATTCTCTCTTTAATTTAAAAAAAAAAAAAAACGTATTTTTTATTGTTTTTAATTATTTTCGTACATATAAAACCATATTACTACTACACACGCTAAGCTGACAACCCCCATACATATAAAGATATACTTGAATATCCTCGTATATATTTTGAACGTTGGAGAAATATGAGAAATATTATTCTCTCTTTAATCTTTTATGTAAAAAAACGTATTTTTTTATTGTTTTAAATTATTTACGTACATATAAAACCATAGTACTAATATACACGTTAAACTGATAACTCCCATACACATAAAGACATACATACTTGAATATCCTCGTATATATTTTGAACTTTGGAGAAATATGAGTCGTGAGTATTTTAAATTGAAACCTGACTGACAGACGGGGTCCGTGTCCTACGACCTACAAGTCAAGAGTTTATTTGATAGGGGCGCAGAGAAAACAAGGGCCGAATTTTTATTCGAGAGGTTTCATATTTTTTTTTATTCGGGAAAAGCCAAACGGGAAATTGCGGCCGGGAGAGAGAATGATTCCGACAATTTATTTTGACATTCACTAACGAGATGAGCATTTAAAGCAGAGGTTTAGAAAGCGGTTTTCATTTGTTTTAATAAGAACGAGATTCAAGTACTTATTTTTATGTTATGTTATTTATTTTTTATGCTATGGTCCCGTGATACTATGGTCCATGATTTCTGCTTAAGTCCGTGGCTTGATTCCTCTACCTGGTTTATTTTTTTTTAAATAACTGGCTTTGTAAGCTGTTGATTTATTTTAATTCGATTTATTATTTTAATTTTATTATTTTATTTTAATTTAACTAGCTGTCTTTTATTTTAATTTCTACCAATATCACTATTTCTTAAAATCTATTATGACACGTGTTTCAGCATGCATTCAGCATCGAAACAAGTGTCGGAGGGTATCAATATTATTTAACATTTCTATAAGAAATGGATATATATTTTCATAAAGTGACTGCCGAACTTGTTTACTATTACTACTACTACTACCATCACGCTGTTTCTCCGCAGGGGTAGGCAGAGATGATGGTACGCCACGCTCTTCTGTCCTGACATTCACTCTTCTGTCGCACGTTCTCGTTTTGTTCTTCCGTTCACATTCGCCCCATTTATTTTTTTAGTCCAGTATGGACTAGTCCAGTAGGTAGTATACCTTAAAAACGATTAATGCGAATTGAAATGTATGTGGATATAATTTCGGTTTCAAGTCTTCAATAAAAATTGATGTACAACTTAGTAAATAAATAAATAATGTATTACTTAGAAAATACCAAGTGGTATTAAAAATGGATAGATTTTATCACAAAGTGACTGCCGAATCAATTAATGAAATCTTAACTAAAATCCTATTTTAATTTTTAACCAATAACAAGTCATTATTTTAAGATGTGTAATTACTTTTAGAAATGATGATTATATCAGTGATTTTTACGATATTAAACCATCGTTTATATGCTAGAGTTTATCTGAAGTCATAAATAATTACCTCGTTATTGACAATTCTACTTCCAATGAAAGTATATCACAAATTGATTTGCAATCTATTTTTCATTTAAGAAAAACAAATTAACCAATTCTCACTGAACGAAATAAAACATATTTTATGTCCTTAAATTCGTCTTTCAGGGTATGAACGCTTTGAATTAATTTCAGAAAACATAATTTACAATGCAAAAAAAATCGGTATGATTATTCAGATGGAAAATATTTAATTGTATAAATAAAATATACATCATTTTGAAACTAAATATGTTTACCTATATTTTGACCCACTAATTTCATAATTTGTGATGTGACAAGTAAAAACCATATGAAAAATAAAAAGAATTTACAACATTTTGAGTGTGTCCAAATACTTGTTTACAAAATCTGGATTATCTCCAATTACAGGAGTTATTTTCACATTATTTCTTGACATTTCAAAATGAAAATGATATTTTCTGGCGTTTCTCATGTGTGTGATTATAATCCAGGATTCGGATCTCACATAATAATAAAAGAGTTTCTGCTCAATAAAAAAACTTCCTTTTATCTCACCAATAGATGTCTCTTGTGAAATTCTAGTGATCCAAGAATAATGATTCAAAATTAATTTATATATATATATATATATATATATATATATATATATATATATATATATATATATATATATATATATATATATATATATGTATATATATATATATATATATGTATATATATATATATATATATATATATATATATATATATATATATATATATATATATATATATATATATATATATATATATATATATATATATATAGAACTTCCAAGAATTTGAGTAGTGTGGTTGTCAATAATGGGTAGAATTGGTGAATGTTACACGTGTGTAAAGTGATCTCTTAAACCAGCCTATGACAGTCGTCAGCCCCGTAAATGCCCAGATTTCCATATTCTTCTTCATCTTTGATGAAATGTCAAAAAATATTATTAAAAGAATTTGTTGAATTTTGAGAAAGAAGTTAAAAAATACGAACATTATATTTTTATGCCGAATGAATGTCAAAAAGTTAAAAGTAATAATCTCAGAAAACATATCGAAACAGAAGTAAAATATGTTTGATATTTCCTACTTGAGATATACAAGTGATTTAAAATCAGAAATTAGTACGTTTTAACGTCAGTGTATTTCTTGGTTAAATTTTAATTCAGCCTTCGGGAACGACAAGGCAAACATTACTCATTTACATGACCGTTTTCCACTAACAATTCGAATTTCCCACTATTTCTACCGTTTAAGATGGCCATACTAAAAGTGGAATAATGGCGGAGAGGTGAAGACAGGTTACAAGGTCTTATAATGATGTCTGTGGGAATATCCTACAACGTGGTTAACTTCCAGGAAATTGGTTATATTCCCGGAACGAAAAGACTATCAAGTGGTTATATAAATATCCACTAAAGAGGGATAGGTAATATAAAGAGTGAGTTGGCTGAAATTGTATGCCGCTCGTGGTGAGGCTAATTTTAGAATGTAATTTATTAGAATTGAATTGAGTTTTCATGGTCCGTACCTGCGAAAATTTGAAATTGAATTCCCTAGTTAAGAGCTTGTATTTCGAGTCATATAATAACAGAGATTAAATTATAAGGATCGTTAAAAATGCGTAAAAGTTAACAAAATTAATAATCTTTCAAACTTATAAACTAATAAGTTTATTACATAATATTTGGTAAAATAAATTATTTGACATAAAAAGCTTTGTACAGGAGTTGGTTGTGTTTTAAGTGGGTTTGTCATTTTATTTATTTTCGGAAATGATAACAATATTAAAAGCATTGTTCCCAAAAATAGTATATTATTAAAAAAGACGATTTCTCATTGAAAAATTTTCTATTAAAAAAATATTGATTTCCATTGAAACGAAATTCCTTTGCGGTGTTTTAAAATAACATGTTAGATGCGTGTATTTGGTGTACAATCAACAATAATAAATATGTCTTTATTTTTTTCATGAAAAATAGCATTCCTAATACAATATAAACCATGGATTAAATAAAAATAAAATAAGCCAATATTGCCCCTTATATACGAGTAGATTAAAAAAATGTACAATGTTAATGTAATATGAGTTTTACATAAGTATTTTCAGTGTCTCGTTATAAAAATGATATGGTTGACTTTATTCAAAATTAAAAAAAAAACATGTTTTTCGTAATAAAAAAGAAAATAATCATTTACAGTAAAACAAGAAATAATTTTTGTTTAATTTCCATTCCAAATAGGTTGGAGGAAGAACGTAATAATAGAACTTGTAGGTATTAGAAAATGATATCCGCTGTTTACTATTCATAATATTATTAATACGCAATTGTGGTCCATCTTTATCCTAAATCTCAGATTTATAACTCAAGCGTGAATGTGGATCAAATACAATATATTAGCGATGGGTAATCCCGTTTCGATAAATTATTATTCAACAAGGCATAACGGATGTCTAAGGTGTCATAAACTTTATTACCTTCATGGTCGTTAACTCCTGGGTCAATCGTAAACTGGAGTTATAAAGCTTCATTCCTAATTCAGATCAACACAACGTAACATATACGACTACAATTCACGAAATCATGCGTTACGAAAAAGCATGTACGATATCCCGACAGGATAAAAAATAAAGTTTTCTTTGTGAAAATATTCTGATGAAAATGAGATTTTTATTCAATAACGCATTTTTGTTTGAAATAAAAAACATTGAGTTAGTTAAAGTTCTAGCATTTAAATCAACATTTTAATAAATTTATAGATAATTATAACTGCATTGTAAAAGTAGTAGTTAGCGGTTTGACTTTCACACTGGAGGTCCCAGGATCGATTCCAAGAGAGGTCAAAATCACAATGTTTTTCTATCTTACATTTATAAGTTATTACTTAATAAGTTAATAACTTAATAAGTTGTTATACAGACCTGAATGATGGACGTTTAACTTCTGAAACATGTAGTCTATAATAAAACTCAAGTGGTAAAAAACGAAGTGTTTTCTTTAATCATTGTAACATGTCTTACCACAAAGTTAATGCCGAAACAATAAATAAAATATTGCTATACAATGTTTACGCATCTGTGTATTTTATTAATGTTCGTTATATCAATATGACCGAATCTAAAAAAAAAAATCATTTTCTTTGTCCAGAATTCAATATAAAGTTTGAGCATACTAATATTGATTCCTTCAACGATATTACCTAAAAATTAAGTTGTGAAACAGTTAACAACATTAAAATCTCTCCTCTGTTTTTTTTCTTATGGAAAACATGACCATATTATTTTAAACTGTAACGTTCCATTGTACATTATTTTCAAACGTCAGATTTTTCCTTTACGCAATTATCTTAATTGTGAATAATTTTGATCGTTAAACTAATTATATCAACTTAGTGTCACTTGTACAAACCAAGGATGTTGTCATAACATGAACAATAAATTATTAAAAACCATCTCTTTGAAACAAACTTGCAGCAAAAACATTGGACCCAGTTTAATTACTAAACTTTTGACATTAATAAATCTCTTGGGAAAATAAGTGCTTCTAAAATGTAAAATTGAGAAAAGTAAAATCTGAAGGGTGAGGAGGTAAAACAATAATGAAGAAGAGGACGGGTTTCCCGTTTTAACTGTCCCCCAACAAGTAGAGTAAGAGTTCTAAAAGGAGTACGTTATTTAAAATCATCTCTTTTTGATATAAAATATTTTCCAACATAATTACAAAGAAACATTATTTTGATGAATGAGTATTGAGTTAATTATGACTAATGGCAGTGTTTATTCTGTTTTATTTGTCT
Source organism: Brachycentrus maculatus (assembly GCF_059751285.1). Classification (NCBI taxonomy): domain Eukaryota; kingdom Metazoa; phylum Arthropoda; class Insecta; order Trichoptera; family Brachycentridae; genus Brachycentrus; species Brachycentrus maculatus. The sequence goes on from NW_028280786.1 coordinate 1,378,773, forward strand.
TCGTATTTATTTACCTATATTGACGTCATAAGCAGAAATATGGAATCTTAAAACTAAATAGTTCTGAGATAGGTATCGGACGAAACGTAAGATTGATATTACATATAATGGTTTGGAGTATACATAATTCAATTTTCTTAATTTAAACCTCAATGTACACCTCATTAAGTTCGCCCAACTGTATCAAGTCCCATGCAGTATCGCTTAAATGCTATTATATGTATGTATTAATAATCGGCGGGTATGTGTGAGGAGATGCATGAACGTGGAAGAGGCAATGTTTGCAAAGACAGAGTGGTGTGGCGTTATATTCTCTCTGCCTACCCCTGCGGGGAAGCGGCGTGATGGTTAGTTAGTTAGTTATATGACTTAGTAAAAAATTTAGATACACCGATTTCAAGTTTATTTCGTTTTTCCAAATAAAATATTGTATATATACTTAGTACAATTTATCCAGTAAATCCACCAACATGTTCTTTTACCTTAGGTTCTCAATCATGGGTAAAATTAGTGTATGCTACAGTGTGTAAAGTGATCACTTAAACCAGCCTTTATCGGTCGTATGCCCCGTAAATGTCCAGACTTCCATATCCTTTGTCATCTATGTTGAAATGTCAAAAAATAATATGAAAAACTCTGATATTACCATTATTAGCTACCAGGTCAAGGGATTATTCCAGCTTTATTACATTCCTCGAATCTGCTACCATGCTGTCCCTCTTATTGGACTGAACGGGACACGGTATATATTTTCCTCACTAAACAGGAGCCCTACATACACATGCAGGGTTAGAGCCGCATGCGGCTGGATGTGTATGTACCATGATATACTTCATGGAACTTGGGAATTTGTACTTTATAATGGTCAAGATTGATGATGCGTAGTAAATAATATGAAAATAGTATATAACTTGAAGTCTGCTGCGAGTTGTCGCCTTTCGACACTTGAATGGAATTATAAATTCGTGTCCTTTTCTTGAATAAGTAACGCAATTTGAATAAAAGAAAATAAAGTTTTGTCAAGCACGAATGCTTTGAATCACTCGGCCTTTTATTTAAAAATAAATCTGGTTAGCATAATTTAAGACATGACAGAGTTTGTTTTACAATTTTTCACAATGGTTACCGTAAACCAAATAATAATTAAAATACTCTCCTTATCATTCATCGTCCAATTTGAATAATACCATTTTAATAAACACTCATTCGTGACTAGCGGTTTCGGAATAATCATTCCATTATCAGGTCATTTTTTTACGGTCTGACAGTTATATAAAAATAAATAATACAAAGTGAATGATGACTAATAAGGACAGTATTATATTAGAATACCACAAAGTTAACAATGCTGTAAAAAAACAAAATAAAATAATAAAAATAGTTGGTAAATATCACAATTTCTTAAAACCTATTGACATGTACGCATTGAAACACTTGTAACGAATTGTAATTTCCGCCTATTAAAATTAAAACTTAAAAATGGATAAATATTACAGCAAAGTGTCTTTTTCTTTTTCGGTTACAATTGGTTGCTTCTTTCACGGTCAGTTTCAAATCAATTGTCAAAATTGTTTTGAAATTCGTAAAAAAGTGTCGGACTCATATACCATAGACAATAAACCATTAACTTAATTAAAATGGAATACATTTCCTGAAAATGTTATGTAATGTAATTTGCGATATTATTTGAAGTAAGTGATTAACCTCAAAATGTGCTTATATTTATAATTGTTCTTCTAACTCAATGCCTAACTGCGAGTATATGATATTCTGGAATTTCGGAAAATACATAGGTGCATTAATAAGTTATAGTGGCAATTGTGGTTTAAATAGGAGTCGAATGTGGAATCTTTTACTCTCCGTGAAATAAACACACTCACATTTATATCATATATGAGTTAAAATGTTAATTATAAACTTTAAATCATTTTCCATTGGAGTTATGAATGAAATTTTTGTTTTTATTAGAAGGTTTTCGTGCTTCAGAAATTGTATGGAATAAATTGAATTAAGAATCACATATTTTATTTATTGTTTCGGCATTAACTTTGTGGTAAGACATGTTACAATGATTAAGGAAAACACTTCGTTTTTTACCACTTGAGTTTTATTATAGACTACATGTTTCAGAAGTTAAACTTCCATCATTCAGGTCTGTATAATAACATTATATACAGAGTTATTATACAGACCTGAATGATGGAAGTTTAACTTCTGAAACATGTAGTATATAATAAAACTCAAGTGGTAAAAAACGAAGTGTTTTCTTTAATCATTGTAAGAATCACATAGTTCTAAGATATTTATGAAACATAATCTAAAAATCTATTTATGTTATATATCATCTATAAGACATAAATCGATTTTCAGATTGGAATGAAAGGATGGCGGTAAAAAGACGGAAATCTCTTAATTTTTTTTCTGAATTCGTTCTTCATTTCTTTGAAAAGCAATATATTTATTACCCAAAGGTATGATAGTTAAACGATAAAATCTCATCCTTATCTGAGGTATCAGGCTTATGAATGTTTCTACTGCTAGACGAAAATTCTGTTCCATATCGATTACAGAAACTTTGTCTGCTTTTTGAGGATTATCTTCTCCAAAACGATATTACTTCTCTAGATTTAAAGTCCATTCCACATTATATGATATACAGGATACTCCAAGACAAATGGTACAAAAGGATTTTGTTAAAGTACATACATCAATACGATCATTGTCGTATTGATGTATGTACTATAATACACTTCATCAGCAGTGTCGAGTTATAAATATAAAAAGATCTTACATGTTGAAGAAAGCTTACTACTTTCCATGAGGTTTGGATTTGATTCACTGATGGGCATAAATTTTTATAAAATAATATTTGGAGCAATATTTTATTTTAGACAATGTATATTTTATAAAATCTGACACAGGCGTATAGGTATAAAAAAATTTTTGGTCATACAATGCAAAGTTGTTTCAAAATTTCTAGGCAATCGGTGAATTTCTAAAAGAAATTTAAGATTTTGAACAAATGAAGGGTTATTTGTATTTATATTTATAAAGATAGATTGTTGAAGCTAAATGAAACAACACTACAATCTATATGACCAAGTTATGAGCACTAGTTTAAACTACTGTTAAAATTAACAGTCAAATTAAAAGTCATATTGTTAGAATCATAAAAACCGTGCACTTCAAGTCGTGACTGAAGGGTAGTATTCAAAGGTAAACCATGAAAGAGGTAGATGGACAGTGAGAATATAATAATTTGGTGAAATATGAAGTCTCGAAGAGGTCTTCTCAAGGATGATTAAACGTATTCTAGTGGAAAAAAATCTCCAGAGGTACTAAAAATTATGATGTTTGTGATTTATTTCTCGTGAATCAGGAATTTCGGTACATTATGTACAGTGTATTGCAAAGCTAAGGATGTGGTGAGGTTGGGTCCGTCCCTTGGACCACTAAACTTTCGTTTAGGGTGCTCCTTAAGAAACCAAACATTAATATGAACTAGACCTTTGGTAAATCACTTCTAATCGCTACGTGAACTCTAAGAACGTACTTAAAAATACGAGCACAATGTAAAAAAGTAATTGCCGAAATAACGTAGTAATTTTCTTGGAAAAATGTCCGGATTTTTTTCCAATATAAATCCTTACAATTTTTTTAAAGACTTGTTGTTGTTGTTAAAATATTATTGTAATATTTTTTTACGACTTTGAACATAAACGCATTAAATCGATTTTCTTTTTTTTTATGAATTGTCCATTTTTAATTTATGTTTTACTTAGTAAATACCACTTATTCCACGTGTTTAGACGCATTCCGCATCATTTTCAAATACGGTTTTTTGATAATGATGCGGAATGCATTGAAAAACGTGTATCAGCATTCATTATTTATTGATCCAACCGATCGATAAACCAAAACTCACCGATAAAATGAAATGAGATGTTAACCGTCTTGCTTACTAAAGAAGTGTGTCTTAAATTTTCCATACTTTTAATGAATAATTAAGTAATATACTAATAATATTTTTAATTTATGTTTATCATATCTTGGCGATAACACTTTTTCTTAAAATCTATTGTAACGCGTGTCGCAATAGATTTTAGGTAATAGTGGTACGAGTATTTACCAAGTAAAACTTAAATTAAAATTGGATAGATATAACCACAAAGTGACTGTCGAATCAATTAATGAAATGGCTTGAATAAAATAAAGGTATATTTAATTCTACATACATTGATAACTGTTTTCCACAAGAAGAAATTCACATTAATATCAAAATAAAATCCATCTCTGACTGACCGTTGCTTTTAGTATTAAATATAAAAACAAAACAAAACAAGAGATCTCACCCCGGAGGTATACTCGTGTTATTTTAGGCATATTGGATACTAATGGATACATCTCGTAACCTTTTATCTATTTAAAAGCATGCAAAAGTACTTAAAATAACAAAATGAAATATCTGGCCACGAGATATTATACAGAAAAACATATATGCAAACACCACACCCATGGAATCCTGTATCTCTGAAAGCGTCTCACTCAACGCAAAAGAGCTATAAACGATTTGATTCCAAAGTCGTGTTTGGCAAATGATTTCACTTTTACACCAAAAAAAACTGGACATTTTTTAACTGCTATAGAAAATAAAAACCTACTAGCGAAAGCTAAACTGGCTATACACAATGGAGTCCTGGTTCCAACCCTGATGAATGGTAAAAGAAGGATGAAAGCGTACTGAATTCAGTCGAAATGCGATCTCTCAGACGAATGTACGGAAAAAGGATATATGTTAGATGTTCGAATGGTGAAAAGAGAAAGGCATAATCATAATAGATACTCGTAAGCATAATCGACAAAATTAAGAAAGGCGTGTTAAGATGGTTTGGACATGTGGAACGTATGAGTGAAGAAACAACGGTAAAACAAATTTGTGAGGCAAATATAATTGGAAAAAGAAGCATAGGAAGACTGTGGAAAACACGCAAACATCAGGTATGTCAAATACTTTAAAGCGGCCGGGTCAGGAGTCGAAACAATCGACGGGTATGTGTATGAGGAGATGCGGAGATGAGGAGATGTGGAAAAGGCGAAGAATGTTTGCAAAGACCGAGTGGTATGGCGTTCTATTCTCTCTGCCTGCCTCTACGGGGCATGATTGTTAGTAAGTTAATTAAATTTAAAATCTCTGTTAGCCATACTCGAAAAACGGTTTTTAAATGCTTGTTTTCGAGAGTAATAAAAAATATTTTTGCCCAAAAAAATAATTATGCTTTTATTGCGGGCTCGAAAAATCCATTATGAAAATATTATACCGTACTTCGCATTTCTTTTATCTTTTTCCCCGCTGTGTTACGGAATCCTTGGTATCTGTCAGGAATCAGTATTCAACCTTCGTTATTTTGATTGAAAAGTTCAGTTGGTAGCTATCTGCTCGACCCTTTTCAGTAGAATAAATAAGGATATTAATCAGAATATACCAATATTTTTAAGGTTCGAAAACTCATGCATTTCCTGGATGAAAATAACGTCTCAGATTTTATTTCAGTAGTGAGTACAAGCGATTCATGTGGATACGTATAATAATTCAGAATTTCATATATTTTAAACCCTAATATTCCATCTTTCTTTAATATATATTTATATATATATATACATATATATATATATATATATATATATATATATATATATATATATATATATATATATATATATATATATTATATATATATATATATATATATATATATATATATTTATATATATATATATATATATATATATATATATATATATATATATATATATATATATATATATATATATATATATAAATATATATAAATATACATATATATTTATATATAAATATATATTAGTTGTTAGTTGTTTAGTCTTGAACAATAACTTTTATTATATGTAAGTTAAGTACTGACATTTTTTGGAAAACTGTGTTTTATATTATAAAATAACAACTACGAAGTTTTTTTTCACATAAATGTAATGTTAAAAATGTATGGGAAAAGAACTATTATTGTATGTGGAAAAAAATAATTATTTGATTATTAGAAAAACCTTTTAAATGAACTATAATTGTACATATAACGCATCTCAGTAGTAGAGGCCTTATACGATAACATAACAAAGGTTCTTCCTTCAATTCTGCTGCGGTGAGGGTGGTTTCCATGGCGAGCATCCCTTTCTAGTTTATCCAATGAAAGTTTGGTTAATATTATTATCTCCGAGGGCAGCCGTTTCAGGAGGGGGGATTCCGACCACTCCACTCCGCCCTGAGGAAGTGACCTTTACGAGTCATCAGGGGTGATTTCCACATATATTATTATACGTACTTTGTATCCAATTAAGAGCAACTATCCGTGACCCGCTTTTATCTTAAAAGTATAATGATATCGAATTAACTTGGCGTTGAAATCTGATCGTGGAACCCTTGTTGGGTGAATTACATATTATAATATAGGTACTAATTAGTGCAACAGTATGTAACTACCAATACGTAGGTACCTACGCGGACGCTGTTAACGGTATGAAGAAGAAAGTATGTAGCCTTATATGACAATGAAAAAATCAAAGTTTTATGTTTTTTAAACCCCCCTGTAACGTGCAGATAGGTACAGCGTTATCGGAAGGAACGTTGAACGTTGATTGAATTCTAATAGGGGTTTTTCTGGTACTTAACTAAAAGTTTATCTACAACATTTTGCGTGTGTCCAAATACACAAAATTCACAAAATCTGGATTATCTCCAATTACAGGAGTTATTTTCATATAATTTTTTGACATTTGAGTGCTGTGGTTGTCAATAATGGGTAGAATTGGTAACTGTTACACGTGTGTAAAGTGATCACTTAAACCAGCCTATGACGGTCGTCAACCCAGTAAATGCCCAGACTTCCATATTTTTCTTCATCTTTGATGAGATGTCAAAAAATAACACTTTATTATTGGTTACTAAGTATAATGGATAGCGTGTTGAGGGTGTAAATAAATATGTGAAAATAAATAGTGATAATAAACACACATACAAACACACGCACACACACACACACACACACACACACACACACACACACACACATTGACTTTCGTTTAAAAGAAGTTTGAAAGAATATCTGAAATTAAATTGTATCCATTAGCAGCTATTGGTACGGAGGAGTGCACCTTCCATTTGTAGGGCTGAGTGCCCCTACCTATACGTACTTTGTCACTGACCCTCCGGAGCGAGGGTGGCCCGAGGGGAGGGTACGGCGATGGCTACGCGCAAACTAATTGCGGTAAAAAGATCTCAGTCACGCCATTAGCCGCGTCGGTCGGAGCTCCGGGTGTAATGAGGCCACAACACTAACATCGTGTCATTTCGGATTCTAGGGGAGGCCATTACATATGCGACACTTAAAAACATACGGAAATAAATATGAAAGGAAATAAAAATTAATGAATTCATTAATATGCACACTGGGTTCGATTCCACTCTCCTTTCGGCTCGAAATAATTAATTTCATTGGTCTTCTTCTATCAAAAATATGTAATTTTTGGAAAAATGGTTTTTGAACATAAGAGCAATACTTGTCATTGCGAATATAGTGCTTTTTGAGAATGCTATTATTCACCATTTTCAATATTTTTGATTGCTTTGTTGTTTCATAGATTTAAAAAAAATATATTTTTACCGCTTAGAAACCATATTTTGAAAATAAACGTTTGAAAAAAAGTCCTTTATTTTTTATTTGTTTTCCATTTGACAAGATTGAGACCAAACTAGGCGTGGCCAGTTTACAGCTGGTAATATTTTTTTAATAAAAGTAAATACTTTAATACCCGTAAGTTAACATATCCATATCAATATTCCAGGCAATTATCCATTTAAACCTTTAACCTATAAAAGTAAGAAAAAATTCTTTATGCTATAAAATTGTTTTATTACAATAAGTGTGAAAAAAAAATAAACAAAAGTGGTTAGTCATTGTTTTTTCAAAATAATTTTCTTCTATTTAGGCGCCGTTCGCAATGCAAGCTATTTTAATATCAAAATATTATAAAGCATTAGTGGAAAGCTGAGTTTATTTGAAACTTCTTACAAACCTTTAATTATTCTATTTTTAAATGTATTTTATCTGTAGTCACTTACCATCAAATTGTGCCTATTTTGAGACTAGTGTACTTCTTTAAAATGTGTCACAATATTTAAGAGGAGAAAACTAGTAATGAACTATTTTCTATAATATATTTTGTATTCTAAAAGCATTAATAAATTTGTGGTATGGTAATAAAACACTCTCCTTACCATCCATTCTTAAATTTGTATTTATAAAAGTGGTATTACATAAAGGAAACAATGGATGAAAAGAAGAGTGTTTTATTTACTATAATATTCAGTGGTTAAACAAAATAGTACATGTTTATTTTTATACACACATACACATATATATATATATATATATATATATATATATATATATATATATATATATATATATATATATATATATATATATATATATATATATATATATATATATATATATATATATATATATAAATATACATATATGTATATATATATATATATATATATATATATATATATATATATATATATATATATATATATATATATATATATATATATATATATATATATATATATATATATATATATATATATATATATATATATATATATATATATATATATATACTTAACTTTGGAATCCCTTATGCTCAGTAACTTGTTACAATGATTAACAGTCACCAGCGAGGATTACTCTCAAAGGGTATCTTGTGTCCCATAACATTAAAACCTAAAAGCATACTTAATGCACGGTGGAGCTCCTTTTCTGCAACATGTTTCCCGGATAGGTCGCCGGGAATTATAAAAAGGCGATATTATATTTATGAGTTTGCAGAATATTATTTAAGAATTTTTAAAACTTTTTATCTAATCGTATGTGTGAGCACAGTATGCATGTATGTATATGCGCATATACTTGATTGATTAGACACTAATTGAATTGTGAAAACAAAATAATACAAAACATGTAATTTTGTTTTGTTTTTCATTTTACTATTTTTTTTACAAAAAACGTTAAATCCGTTTGGTTTCATATAAATAGAAGAAGTGAAACAATTGATTTATCTGGGCATTTACATGAGAGATTATGACCTTACTCTCCCATCTCAATAACTAATTTGTTTTTTTGAGATATCAATAAAGTTTTTGTTAACAACTTATTGTATGTAGTGTTATGTCAGTATTTGTGTAAAAAACTCTTAAATATTTCCACTTTTGAGTTTAATAATACAAAAACTTATTTTCAGAACTACAGATGTCGACATCAACAGGCAAAAATACAAACTCAACAAATAGTTTGAATTTTAGCTCAAAAAACTAGTCGTGTTTACATTAATAAACTCAAAAACGATCCAAATAATTATCAACTCGAATAATTGCAGAACAGCATATAAAATCTAACACACTATTTAAGTTTCTACATAACGGCATTATCCTTTTTCAAAACCCTTTTTGATTTTTTCAATTGTAATATAGAAAAGTTGGTTGTTAGTAGCTGCACAACCATGTTTTTACGAGTACACATTTTTTTTGTATGGTAATACAAAGCTTGAAGATAAATGGATGTAATTCGTTTTTGAATTGTATGTGAAATAATTTAATAAAAGGAGAAATGGGTGTTTTCAAACATGGCATTTAACGTATTAAAATTTGGTCCACTTGCATATTAATTTCTATTATCTGTTTCTTTTAGGGATTACGATAAAATTCCGGGAACAATATTTTATAAATTGGTAGCACTCGCCGGAAGCGTGACCCTTTTAAGGCATTAATTTATTATTAATTTAATTTAAACTCCATAGGCGTGGGAGTTTTTGATCAATTTTCCAATTTAAAACTGTACCATCTCGTTTGAATTTGAGGCGATAAGATATTTACGATCTGTTCGCGTCCGCAGTTTTGTGGTTGGTGTGATAAGTTACTACTTTAATATCCTAATTTGACATAAATAAATTGAAACAAAGTTGATTCAGGTTGATGGAAAATCGATGAATAATATCGTATTAAGACCTCGATCCTATTATTTAACGCATCAAAAATTCATGTTTATCAATTTGTGCATTGCATTATCTTTTATTGAAGGTTTTTAACGTTTTTTATGGAGTGTGTATATTTCCATCATTGATGGCAATTTTGCACTATCTCCGTTCATAGATTCACATAAGATTTTATTTACTTATTTTTTATATTTTTCCCAAAACCTTAATAAAATAATAGTTTTAATGTCGTGTTCGTGTAAAAATATTTGTAATCGATAAAAATACACATTTTTTACATAATTAAATACACCCTTTCCTTCTAAATTTCTAGACTTACATATTTTTTCTCATTTATCTCAACAAATATCATTATTTAAAAAACCAAAAAATGTAAGCTCTTTCTATTATTTCAGCAGGGGTTGGGCATTGATGAAGTATTATATCAAACGTTTCGAGAATATTCCTACAATATAACGGTCAACAGTGAAACGATTCTACGGACAGAAGACCGTAGAATATATGTACTTGGTTCAAGTTTCCTAAAAAGATAAAGTTACCTATATCTTCTGAATGTTGAAGTAACTAAGTTATCTGGTGTTAGCGATTAATGAAGCGTAGCAAGGAACAAGGATTTCATTCCTTATTCCTCTATTACATATGCTGGATAATGATCGAACCCATACTGGATTAAAGGATCGAGAGACATTGATTATTCTGGGTCCCTAACTTGTAACCTAAGTTATCCAGATATTTTTTTCTTTTTGAAAACTTCTGGAAACTAAAAACGTTTTCGTTTTATTAGTTTTGAATGAAACAAAAGAAACGAAAGAAACTACTGCGAAGTATTTATGTTTCCCCAACCTAGTTTATAAAATCTTTATCCTCGCATAAAATAGTAAAATGATTTTTTTTAACATACAAAGTAAGTATTTAAAAATCACAGTATTTCTTATTATAACCTCATAATAACGTCTGCCAATTTCAAAGCAAATAAATTCTTCCATAAGACTACCAACAATATATCAAACGAAATTCTGATACAAGCTGGTTAGAATATCTTCGATTTAAATCTAAAATTAAACTCTTGAGAGTCCAAACCCTTTTCCTGCAAATAGTTTTAAGTATTTATTTAGTAAGCCTTAGGAAGAAGCTTGCTTCGAAACTGGTTGACAATTTACATACTTATGGTAAAATAACTAAAACCATGTTATTTTGTAAGCTTTAAAATAGAAAATCAGGTAGTAATTACCTAAAATATTTATTACGAATCTTTGGCTTTAAAAATATTCATACTTTATATAGACTACATTAAATTATCTCATTTCTGTGTTTATGACTACATTCTTTAAATTTGAATTCAATGATTTTATGTTATTTAAAACATCATGATATTTCACATTTACGTATCATTTACATAAAATTTCAACATTTTTGTATAATTTTAATTTTTTTTGCTCATATATGAATAACCGATTATTGTTGTAGTTTTTTAAATAAATTTTATTTAATATTCATATAAAAAAAATCTCTTTGGATATATTTTTTATGAATCTGTAATTATCTTAACCTTGCATACATTCAATCGAAACATGTTGAACCAATAACATTATTAGTTATGTAATTTATAATTTCCTATTTTAGAAGTTTTATAATCTTATTCTTTGTTAGGGTACTGAGTGTTATATATCCGTACTTATTTATAAATATCTTTGAACATGAAAGGTGGAAATATATTATTCTGATGAAATAAAATCAGAAGGTTATATTAGCAGTTCCCAATATTTCATGCGAAAGGGGTAGTATTTTTCACAATTTTCAGAAGGTGCTTTTTGGCGAAACTTTCCTCGCGCCTCAAAGTAGGTAGGTCGGCAAGGCAACAGGTAGAAGAAAGATAATATCACATTCCTCACAAGCAAAGTATGAGGTTAAGTAGAATTTTGCCTTGAGAATTCGGAGAATCCTCCCCTAGACGGAAAATGAACATTGCTTTTTCATTACGAGGGGATATTTGATAAATCGAAGGATATTTGATCGCGAAGGTATATTCACGAATATACACTCAGATTTTATCACTCTATGATAACACGTCATATTGTGTAAATGAGATCTAATAGAGTCAACATTTCCATGCCGTTGATAGAAATAGAAATTCCATTTGATAATAAAAATACTTTAATATTGCAGTCACTGATTTAGTTAATTTTGAAACGAAACTTTGTTTTTTTTTAACAAAAATAGTAATAACTACATTGCTATTATAAATTAACTAATATAAGTGTCAGATTGTGGTCCCGTGGCTAGTGTCGCGGAATCTTATATCAGAGTTTCTCGGTTCGATCCCACTCAACCATAATTTGATACCTATTTCTAATAATGAGCCGCTTAGGCTCATAGAAATAGTATAAAATTGAAATATTTGTGTAAATAGTAAGAACACAAATATTTCTCTTTAATTAAATAAAAAAAACATAAAATACTATTTGTAAATTGTTCATCTTTTTTGATATGTCTTAAGTTATTTTTACATTTTGACATCTCAAAACAGATGAACAATTTACACATAATGTATTATGTTATTTTTAAAGGTATTTAAGTTATTTTTACATTGAAGTGGAGATACCCAAAATGTTATGAATAAAATTATTAGTCAAATTACAAGATGCATTAAAATTATATTTTCAGGATTCACCCAGTTTGCATAATAATTCGGTCAAGTCTTTGAATATCTCTAAACAAAAGAATCTCTGTTATATAAAAGATTTTTCAAACCAGCCATAGATGCCGTGGACTCAAACGTGAAGCGACATGACATTTATGATTTATGTACGAGCTACAAAATTTTTAGTAGTGTGTTTGTCAATCATGGGTAGAAGCATAAATATTACACGTCTGTTAAGTGACCATGTACTACAGCCTAGAAAAATATTTTATACTGACATACTTATCAATGGGTCTATGTTTATATAATACTTGATTACAATTTTTAACCAGAAATTAACATACATTTTACACTGTTCAAAGCATTGATTACGTATTTTGGCATATTGCGAAAGCATAAATTTATCCGCAGAAAATAACCTTCCACACTTTACACTATATATTACATACTAGTTCAAGAAACATCCGATTTCCCTCGAGAACTAAGCGTTGTGCTGTTATTAAAGCGCCCTGTTCAAGGAGCACATTCTTAAATCGCATTGCGTATTATTGGTTGTAAGCCTCTGGTTTTAAACATCAGGCAAGTAGAAAACAAGAACATTCACTTAATTTTCAAAAAAGGAAACGTCAATTTGCATACATTGTTTTAATTTTGATGAAATATAAAAATTTATTTAAAAAAATTACATATTTTGAAAATATGCTATTTCTAATTTATGATATTAACGACGTTAGCAAAATCTTTCTAAATTAATTTTTTTTAAAATCCACCTTCATAGTAAATGTAGTAATGGTAAACGCACTTAAGTACCGTGTTAGAGGTCCCGGGTTCGATGCCTAGGGGAGTCAAAATAATAATTGATTTATTTTCACTTGAATATTTGTTTAATAGTACCCGAAGCTTAAGATTGATAATTTTGGCTTCAAATAGTAAACGATCAACTTAACATTGCATCAATTTGATGCAGTGTCCTACGTACAATTAGGTTTCCTAAGATAATAACCTAAAAATTTAAATATCTCGAAAAATAATTTTTATTCGTAGTTACAATAATTACTTTTTATTTGAAAATTTTTCGATATCGTGGAAGTTTACATGTCTGAAAATATCCATTTTCAATTTTAGTCAGTTTCATGCTTAAAAACAGCTTTGTCTGCATTACATGGAACTTATTTTATCTTACAATAAAGATTTTCCCCAATCTTCTAAATTACTCGATTTTTCTATTACTTCTTAAAATACCGCTTTCTTCAATGGTATCTTAAATTTGAAAAGTTGAGTTGAAATACTTCTCAATTCCATATTCAATCCTTGTTCTGATCCGTGAAATCCGTTTGATCTCCGTTCCTATTATTTCAACTTATTTGATCGGGAGCTTTTCTAACAATATACTTATACATGGAGGTATGCAGTATGAATATTCCCAACGACTCCGTCTAGCCTCCATGAAAATATTTATGGAGGAAAATTTTATACGTCGCGTCGCCGTAGGGTCGAGAAGGTTTCATAATGTAAATAATAATATCAATTTAAAACGGAATCTAAAAATAAATGTAAAAGAAAATTTGCTGTGTACTTTTATAAATATTTAATTTTATGAGTAAAAGAAAACTAACAAACCATCAGAGTAGGCAGAGATAATATAAAAGTCACACCACTCTGTTTTTGGAATCAATTTTTGACTCTCCCACTTTCATATGTTTCTTTTACATACATATTACACATACCGACCAATTTTTGCGACTCTTGACCTGACCACTTTCAAGTATTTGAAATACTTATTCATGACAAGTTATCTTTAAAATTCCTCAACTCTTATTTACTACATTTGCCTCATAAAATGTTTTATTTTTCATTCCTCATTCGTTCCACATGTCCAAACCATCTCAAAATATTTTTTAAAATATTTTGTTGATAATGTTCATCTCAGCCCTCCAATATTTCTTTAATTTAAATTATATAAATGAATTAAAATAACAATATTCTAACTGACCAAAGCGAATAGAAAAGTTTTTATAAAAAGTACTTAAATGAAATATTTGATTGGACTCAAACACTAGATTCAAGTTCTGAGTAAATGGCAGCTTCTTCTGTTAGTTTCACCGAAATACGAAAGCGGTTGTTAAAAAACTCTATACATACCTAAAAATAGCATTTCCACGAATTCTTCTCGTAATAATGTTTAAAAAAACAAAATGAGTGTGATCGCTTGAGTCATCCAATGATGAGTCGTTTTCCCTGTGAAAGCCCAAACGTTCGTATTTCCTTCCTATAAAATGATACTTTTTCTAATGACTTTAAATACATTTTAAAACCCATTTTGGAAGATTATATTGAGTGATTGGAATATTCAAGAAGCGGAAAGGTTGGACACGAAGATAATAAATTTGTTTCCAAGTTTACAATTTGATTTGCCAAATAATACAAAAACTTGATTGAATGAATCAGTTGATTGATTAAGTTCATCTGGTGTTAGAATACCAGCACTTTATTCGGAGCTGATAAATAATAATCTCCGTTTATTATCAATGCCTTCAATTCACATTGAATCCATAAACCCATTGTTCTGATTAATTTATCAAATCATTTAATTTGCACACGATTCGGCGAACTGAACAGCTAAACTATTGTAATCCATAAAAATGACAAACCCGAAATGACGGAAAATTGTGTGGTGAACGTAACACGAATAACACACATAGAACAATGTTTCCGATAAACATGTTGTATTTTGACGATATTCTTTAGTATTTTCTGCAAGTTTGCATGATTTTTTACTATGAATTTGAAGTTTATTTTAATATATTTATAGATGCCTCAACAAAGACAAAGAACTTCTTGATAAGGAAATAATAGGTGGGCCAAAATTTTTGAAGTTACAAAATAAAATTGCCATCATTGTTATATTATATTGAAAATATTTAATATCTCATAAAACATTTAAAATAATTCAGGTACATATTTTATTTTCGTTTGCACGAAATAATAAATAAAATTGTGATTTTTTATTACGAAATATGTACCTACAAACAATGGGCATGTTTTTACGATTTTGTATAGAAATCTGGAACCGCGATGCTCCAATTTTGCGTCGCTGACATCTATACCTATAAGTTTAGTGGACACTGCGGTCATATGATTATTTGAAATTTTGCAATACAAATATGTGTCACTCAAGCATGGGAATTATCATATAAGAGCACAACAAAATGTCGAATTGATGAAACATACTAGCGATATTAAGGAGAAATTTCAAATAAATTGGTGAATTTTTAAATGAAAGCTTAAAAAATTATACGTACAATACTATATGAGTATTAATGTGATTATTTTCTTTTTTAGAAAATCAGCTCTTATTTTGGAAAATCTATCTACTTTTCGAGAAAATGATCTAGCAGAAAAGTTCTACACTATTTATATTTATAAAATTTTTGTATAAATTTGCAAGTAAACGCATAATTTTCAAGACATGTTTTATTTGCTCCAAATTGGAACTTTCTAAATTTTGTCTCTTTTTACAGTTAAAGTAAGTCTAAAGAGTAAAAAAATGTTTAAGGATATTACTTGAAAAAGCAAATTGTCCAGTAAAGAGTTTCTAAAAAACGCTTAACCATTTTTTATGGTGTTTGATTGTTTTGACTGTATTGAAAATTCAACAATGTTATTTATTTTTTTATGATACGATTTTGAAACGCATTAGGCATCATAAATAAAATTTTACATTTTGGTGTATAATTAATTATGTTTTTGGTTAAAACATTATGATTTTAATTTATGTAGGCAAGGTTGATTATATGATTGTTTAATTTTTATATTGACAAAAAATTATGTTACTGATTTAAAAAAAGAATTGCATCAGTAAACATTTTGAATAAAATAAGCAAAAAAATAAATAAATGTATCAGTTAGAAGTAATAACATTAAGTGAAGATATTATTAAAGTTTAATAAAAATAATTTAAAATTTTTACAGACTAAACCATGACCCAAAAGGTTAAAAGTGGAAGGTCGAAAAAACCTAGTTACTCAAACTAAAGCACTCATAAAATTATTCTACTGATGGTACTCTATTTTGTTCGTTGATTACTGATAACAACTTAATCAAGCTTTCATCAGTAAGTGGTTTTCTGACACAGCGCACTTAACATTTATGAGGGATGTCAATAATGTGTTGGTCACTGGCTTAGCAGATAGCATTCTCCCACTTACGAGTACATATAGTGACATTTTACGATTATATTGGAAAAGCCACAATTCCGTATTCCCCTGTTATTGGTTTTCGTTTTGCACTACATCGTGTGACACATGTGAGCTTTTATAATATATTAGTATCTAGTATAACGTATTAAAACGTTGAAAATCAATTACTGCACTCACGCAATATGATGTCATGTGTGACGTATGCAAGTTGACACGACTAAAAATGAAATGAAATTGGTGTTGGAAAAATGTGTTTTTATTGCCATCTACTCGCACTGATGTACATTGTAAACTTGATTGAAAATTGTTGTTTTTTGTAGAAATAAATTTTTACGAAAAATTCATAGATGAATTTTTTGTTTATTACAAGATAAACATAATTTTCATATAAAATATTTTAATCCAATGTAAAATTTGTTTCATAATTGATATTAATAGTCGCTGTATGGTTATAAACATTTAATTTGAATTTGTCTTTTCCTTGGTAAATACCACATTTTATTAATATCTATTATGACACGTGTTGCGATAGATTTAAAATCATTATCAAATATTGTTAATAATTTTCAATGCATCGAAACCCGTGTCACAATAAATTTTTATAAAAAAGGGTATTAACCATGTTAAGAAAAAAATTAATGCGAAAATAGTTGAATATTTATCCACATATGTAACGCAGTTGTGAATAGATTTATCTACAACGTTCATCCATGGACCATTAATTGATTGATCATTGATCAATTAACTTTGAATTTGCATCTTTGATAATTGAAAAAATAAACTGAAGCGGCACAAAACACATTTTATCGATCATTTTTTATGTCAAAAACGTTCAAGTTATCACTGTTGCAATCCAATGTACATTTCAAACATCCATTATTGATCATGAAATAAAGTAAAGAAGAAAAGGTTCATTCAAATCTAGGTAAGAATAATAAATCGTTGCATATAGTATATCTAATTTCTTTGCTATACGTATGTGAATGATTACACGTAGTTAAAATGATATACCGAAATAAAAATTAATCTATGATTTTACGATATTTTATGTTTAAAAGAATATCTAGCAGAATCGTATTAATCAGTAAATCGGAAACTCATTAAAGTAGGAAGAAACCAACGGTCGGCATTATTATTTTGGGGATGTTACGATATTATTACTTTTTCTTTATTATAATAGTTATCCCGTGAGAACTCGGTAATAATTCTCCTTTGGTTCACACACCTGGCGCACTTGATCAGGAAATATAATTGACTGACAAGAAATGTATAATACAAGGATAAACAATGCGGTGGAAACGATCGAACGGATAATGTGAAAAGTTTCACATTATAGATTAATGGAAAAAGTGCGGCTTTGGTAGAAACAACTCCAATTATTTCCACTCAATACATTGCGAAGTACTTCATTTGGATTATAAAATAAACCACATCCATAAATTTTGTCCGAACTCGATTATCTGTTTTTAACTAGGTGCTTAACGATTCGTTAAGTCGCATTCATTCCATCGGAGACTACCGGAGAGGTCACATGTCTTTTCAATTTTATAAATTGAAAAAATATTATTTTTTAATTTTTTTCCTGTACAAAGCTCTATTCTTTTCAAAACCATATAATTATTTCGAAGTAAAAAGTTATTTTTTAATGCAAAAACGATGTTTAAAAAAAATACGTAAAATGTTACCCGAATTTAGAAAAAATTAAGTTGCGACTTAACCAATGCTGGGCTGGGCCTTATGTGGTACATTTTAATTTTTTCAAAAATTTTTATTATTGATTTGACGCCATCGTATGTAATAGTACTATCCAAAAAGCAACTTCCTAGAATTTTAATATAAAGATGGCAACGTAGTACGAACGGAATAAAAACATTACCTTTCATCAACGATAGTAGTGGCTATTTGCAGGATTTAATTATTTGAAATGAGATGATGGACATGGTTAGGACATGTTCTGAGAATGCTCTCTGAGAGCATCAACCAGTTCCGAGGATTTGGCCAATTTAGAAGACCACTGACGTTTATTCACCATACTCTGTACTCAGTGGAACTTCGGCAAAACTTACTTGGGAGGAAGCCAAGGAAATAGCGCGTGACAAGGTCGCATTGAAATGACTTATAGTAGTGACCGTTTATGGAGTGAATAGGAATAAAGAAGAAAAAAAGTAAAACAAATTAATATGATGAAAAACATTATGAAGATATTCTGCATTTTTGAGTTACTAACAAACAAATTATTCACTACTTAATGGCTTATTATACATATATAATAAAAAAACCCTTTTCTCAAAAAAGAATCATACTTTTTACTTTTTATATTTTTATTTATTTATTAAGTTATTTATTATGTTTAAGTTAAAACATTGATAATGATATAATAATACAAAAATAAATAATATTTAAGTGACGATTTATATCGTACTGCTAATCTTTAGAGAGGGAGTTTGCATTACAAACTGTTAAGCAGGCTTAAAAGTAATTAGTAATGAATAATAATATCAGTTTCAGAAATAATTTAATAATCACTTAAAAATAATCAATGAAAATCTTAAAAGGACGTGTAAGTGATAAATATTGTTTTCTGTAAAACGTGGTGAATTAAAATGATAAACGGTAGTTGATATACAATTGTACGTAATAAAATTGATTTGATGTTACATCAGTATCTAATAAATAAAACAAAAAATAATTTATATAACTGTTCTCATGTCATAAAAGCATAGATTTTGATTTTTTTATTCTCTAGGATTAATATATAATAAATAAAACCCTTATCCGCACCCCAATGGTGCATAGGGCACTGTGTCATATAAACGCAGTGTTATCTTGATCGTTTACACATGAAGGAAGAGTGATCAGCCCTCCGCTTCAGGTACAAGTCCATGGTAATATTGAATAAATATTACAGTGAAAAAATCACTTATATTTATTTTACCCCCCTTGGGAATCGAACCCGGGACCTCCAGAACGGTAGCCGAGCGTGCTGACTATTACACTACGGAGGCGGACTCTAGGATTAAAGGTTAATAAATATATGTTAGACATGATGTGTCATTAAACAAGTGTCCTAACAGCCTAAAAGTAATCAGTTTAAAGCGAAGCGTTCTCTAACGATGTTCCAGACGTACCCAGTAACGTTGAATTGGGGAAATCAGGGAAAATTACCCAATCCGCACCTAACTACAAAACCTTTTAGACTATTATTTCCGTTTATATTCTTTCAAATGAATAGTTTCCCTGGCCTTTCAAAAGATTTTCCAGACAAGTTTTATTTACTGTAAAACGAAAAAAGCTCTGTATAAATGTGATAAAGGTACAAAATAAATTCTGAAAACACATTTAATAAAACAAAACAAAAAAATATATCGTCAACGGAAATTTGAAACTGTGTAAACGGGAATGTACATGAGGAAAAGGGGCAGTTTATGTACGAATTATACGTACAGCAGGAATTAAACCGTGAAATTACGTTGGAATTTAACGTTTTTGTCACTGAAATTTTTTTGTGTTCTTGCTAATTTAAAGGTGATGAAATTAAAAACATTATATTGTAATTTGTGATAGCGCATTTTTTTAAAGTGAATATTGTAATGTACGCACAAAATATATTTTGTGGAATGTTTTCGACTTGACAAATTAAAAGCGAAAAAAAACAGCACGGTTATTAAAATATTACCCGCGGTATTAATGGCAAGCGTGTTTTACTACAAAACTGGAGGTCATGGGTTTGATTCCCACGGGGAATCAAAATAAATAACGTGTTTTTCACCTTAACATTTATTTACAATAATATTACCCTGGACTACTATATGTAGCGCAGAGCTGATCACATCATCTTCATGCAAGTAACGATCAAGACTGTATTGATATTATGCAGTGCCCTATGCACCAATGGGTGCGAATAAGGGTCAGAAGTATTAAAATATGAGGATGTCAATTTTAAAAACTCTTGAAATTGTTCATATGAAAAAAATGGAATTAAAATAAAAAAGCAAAGCATTAAATTATTTTTGTAATTGTATAGTTTTTAAAACTGTATTTCGTGTTTCGAAAAACTTTTTTTTTTACGATATTATAAATCTGTAAGTACCGTAAAGTAACTAGCAATTTAAGTACTGCTACATTCAAACATGATTGCTTAAAATAAACATTGTTTAAAATAAACATGTTTTAGTAAACATAAATAATAAAAATATTTTTGATAAACTGAAATAACATGAGTAAATAAAGAGAATTAAAAAAACAACACGAAAATGTGAACCGTTCTTGTCAAATGGAAAATATAAACTTGTACAAAAATATAATATTTGAGAAAAATTATTAAATCATATATAGAATCGTGAAAGTGGAAGTCGTGAGCTCTCTAATTATATATCAACTTTTTATATATTTATTTTGAATAAAAATCACTCTATATTAAAGTGCATGTATCAACTTCAATTTAAATAATCCATCAGAAACGATTGGATGTATCAATTTCATTTCGATATCGATTTCTCCCATGGTGCTTTAACGTTTGCATTTAGATATGTTTTTGGATGTTAACCCTATCTCGTAAATTACAGTTAAATTAATTTGAAAGTCAGCAGCACGTGAAAGTTGACTGGATTACAAAGGTAATGTGTAGTGTTGATACAATCGCCTGTACAGAGGGGCGCATATCAAAGCTAAATGCCCTCCCTTAATCGAGTGTGTTGAATGGAACTTGGATGTAATTCCCTTAAGCCGGAAATACCTTTGCTAATGCAATGCCACTTGAATCAACTCACTCTCAACTAGAATGGTCAAGAACGCTACACACGGTTTATCAAGAATCGCTAAATTATTTCAATGAACACCTTTAGTTAAACACTAGGGGAAAATAAAGAGCCATTTTCTAAGAATGGGAAATTGAATTCGTCCAACAGAAGTTCTAACAAGATTTTTACTCGAAATAAAGTTTTTTGTTAACTATGTATGACCTTTTTATTTATCGGGTTTCTTTTCTGTCGAATTGGCTCCCTTTTTTATAAGATATTTCTTTTTTACTGTATTCAGTATAAAGAATAAAAAAGTTTTCCAACGTGGTTGTACCTAACATATATGTATACACATAATA
The DNA here is from genome assembly GCF_059751285.1 of Brachycentrus maculatus. Lineage (NCBI taxonomy): Eukaryota > Metazoa > Arthropoda > Insecta > Trichoptera > Brachycentridae > Brachycentrus > Brachycentrus maculatus. The sequence continues at coordinate 1,400,803 of NW_028280786.1, forward strand.
CAAAACATATATGTACACACATCCATATAAGCTAAGCGAATTGAGCTACCAAATAACCTAAAATCAAATCGATTTTTTAAAAATGGATACAAGAATATTGGGGCTATGTCTAAAACTATCCACAAAAATCGCAATATGAGTTATTGACGCCTAAAATCATCAAATCAAAAGTTACAGTCTGAGTCCAAAAAAGTATGTTTAAATAAAAAATGTGGTTTAAAGGAACGAATAACAAGTTTTGTACTGACATTTCTTGGTTGAATTGTATTTTATTTAATAAAATAACAACTTTATAATTTTTTTCTACATTTATTTCATTTGACCAGCAACCAGGTTTAGTCGTTACTGACATCACTAGTCTGGTGATTTCGATGAAACTCGGTCACCGGTCAAACGAAATTAGTGAGGAAAAAATAAAAAGTTGGTCGTTTATTATATGACTGTGAATAACTTAAAAATCGAGTTGAACTAAATATAAATATATAAATTCATTGTAATAATATATTTTTATATTTATACACATTAGTTTAAAAATTATATAAGAGACAACACAAAGTACAAACCATACAAACCATACAAACCAAGGAGTTCAACAAGCTGCTCTCGGGCGTGACCATCGCTCAGGAAGGCGTCCTGCCCAAAATCTTGGGAATGTTCTCCTGCCTGAGAAGACCGCATAGAAGAAGGCATAATAATACGTCGGCTCCTCTTTTTTCCTCCAGACTCCACTTACTCGACACTCTGAGACCGATTGAAGACGTTTTTCTTTTGTCTATCATTATCATTATCACCATATCACGTCTTTCTAAGCATGCTTGAGGTAGTATTTTACTAAATGGTACTATACAAATCACCCAAAATTATTATGGATATTATCAGGGCTTTTTTTCATGTAACGCGGTGAAACGGCGTTCCGGCACCTTTTTTCAAGGATTTTTTTTATATTTAGTTAAATTTTGAAAATCAATTAAATGAGTAAATATTTGCGCTTACGTAATTACAATATGTATTTATAAAAAAGGTTGCTTTGAATTTTATTTAAATGATATTGAATATATTTTTTTAAAGTAAAAGGCTTGACATGAAGTGAGTTCCGGGACCTTTTTTTATTTAAAAAAAAACTCTGGATATCTCCTTAAATTATCAAATATCTCAATAACTCCTTACTGTTTGAAAGTATTCTTTATTTTATACAGAAAACTTAAGCTACTTTCCTGTATGTCATTATGTTTACCAAAAATAATTATTAAATATTGCCAAAAACGAGAAATTTATTAAACATACATATATTTATGTACGTTTTTTAGCACGCACGCGTAAAGGGTATAATTTATAAATTTTCAAGCAAATAAAAATTCTTAGTTATAAGTTATACTAGTTTATGTAGTTCATATAAGTCATTCGAGTTTAGGTGGGTAGATAAAATCCGCTGCGCATATTTCAGCCGAGGAATTTCATAATACTTACCTCATAATAAAGGCAGGAAATTAAAATGCATTACACAAACGACAACGTCATACAGCTCTCATAATTTCATTCATTAAAAGTCTCCCACTCGTACTAATGCTCTCTCTTTAAACAAAAGAGTTCACGGTAGTTGAGTCGGATTAAGTGCATTCGTGTGCACTAATTCTTGAGAAAATCGCGTGACAATTTTCCTGTTAGCAGTTTTGAGATCTAGCTGAGAACTTTTTGGGCTATACTTAACTTTAAAAGTCATACATTGTGCATATCACAGAACTTTTGTCTAGAAAATCATTCTCGTGTAGTTATACTGGTAGAATATATTCAGTCAGAATAATATGTAATATTATTCTGATGATGCACATTTGTGCCCGTTTTATCAATTTGTTTATATACTATAGCTGTTTAGTTCACAAATCGCTTACTCCTTTCAAGAACAGAACGTCATTAATAAAAAAACTTGATTTTTCAGTATATAGAACGTTTTTAAAGTTTAAAAATATAACAGAATGTATTGAATATAAATATCAAGCCACTAATTGAACTTTTTACTGTGCAACAGATCTTTTTAGGTAAAACCTGAAGGTTTTTTCTCCATTTGAAAAATATTTAGTATATTTAAAAAAATAATTAAACAATACCTTTTCTTCAAAATGCAAAAACAATATTTTCTGCCCTGTAGCGGGTAAATATTAAGTTAAAAATATGCCGCTTTTGCTGGGATATAGTACATTTTCTGGGCATTCCGAAAATATGCACAACTGAAAATCGTCGATTTTTGATTTATGACGTTCTTGAAAGGAGTGAGCGAAATGTCAAATATGATTGACATACGACGCTATTTGCAAAAATTATAACATCTTCCGATAGAATGATTAATTTTATATTGTGTTTAGGTGGATTGTTTATGAAAAAAAAGTTTGAATGAAGAAATGAAGAAATTATAATCAATTATTTTTGCGTTAAGTGTATTTCTCGGCTACCGTTTTGGAGGTCCCGGGTTCGATTCCCAGGGGGGGTAAAATAAATCTAAGTGATTTTTTCACTGTACTATTTATTAAATATTACCCTGGACTGGTACCTGAATCGGAGGGCTGATCACCTTTCCTTAATGTGTAAACGATCAAGATAACACTGAATTTGTATTACGCAATGCCCTATGCACCATTGGGGTCCGGATAAGGGTTTCATTATTATTTTTTAACAAAATGTCAAATTCATTCTCATATCATTATCTTGTTCGTTGACATTGATCACTCTTAAATTACTTTTTTGTTATATTTGAGATTTTATTTCACATAAATCACATTTAATAATTTATTTTTTAGATTTATTACAACCAAAATGTATCGAATTCTTACAGAAAATTGGAGTAATAGAATTTTTTTTAAATATTAAAATATAATGATGCAATGTGGTAAAATGATAATAAACTCTAACTTTAAAAATGTAATAGAAAGCACAGGATTCTGTGCTTTCTATTACATTTCACAATGATTATGAAGCAATGAAAATACGAAAAAAAAGTAATGTTAAGTGACAATCTTAAAGAAGCACGCTGTCTGCCACGATCAATGGTTGTTGCGTGTGTTATTGTAATACAAATGGCGCTGGTATTGCAGTAAAAATATGTTTTCCAAAATAATTATATTTATAAAAAAAAACTTGTTTTACAAGTGTAAATGATTTCAACGTTGGGTCGAAATTTTAAACGAATATCTACATTTTTATTTATACTCGTATAGATTATTGCAATAATGAATTTGAGTCCGTCGACTTGAATCTTAAGGAAAATTTCTGAAAACAGTAATCAGTATATCGAGATGAAAAATTACTCGGTTTGTCCATGATTTAAAATAAAAAATAAAAGAAAAAATACTGTCGGTATACAGCAATTAAGCACCTTGAAGTGCATAAAATATTACTACGCAGCTCATTGTGTTTATAAGCTTAGTAATTGGAATATTATGCAGGTCGCGTGCTACCTATCGGGAGTTTGTATGAAGTAGAAGTGCCAGGGAAGCAGGGATCAGGGGGTGTAAGGCGAGCAGCACCTTCCAACGTGCGGTAAATTTAATTGAATTTCTTGCAGGTGGTGTGTTGACGTTCTTTGGTGCGCCTAGGGGAATGCAAATTGAGTTTCCAGAAGACTGTAAAGAGATGTCAATAGCGTACATGGTTACCGTAGTTTACTGGAAAGATCATAGTAGCTACCCACTAAAAGGCATAAAGGAATTTCACTAGCCATTTTAAGATCATAAAATTAGAAAAGACTTTGTTATTTTATTTCAAAAAATTCACAAAGATGTAGACGAATACACAGACACACACATATAATGAAAAAATAGTGTATATATATATATATATATATATATATATATATATATATATATATATATATATATATATATATATATATATATATATATATATATATATATGTATATATTTATATATATATATATATATATATATATATATATATATATATATATATATATATATATATATATATAAATATATATTTATATATATATATATATATATATATATATATATATATATATATATATATATATATATATATATATATATATATATATATATATATATATATATATATATATATACACATATATATACATATATATTCGTTACCCTAAGGGCTACGTTTATCCAACATTTTTTTTCCTTTATCATACCTGTATTATGAATATATTTTGGAAGAAAGATCTTATAATCGTATAATCTTATGATTGAACTTATAATCTAATCAAGTTTTCGATAGGAACCAAAATTCAAATATACTTAAAGTTAAAAAAAGTTTTTCTCTTTTTTGTTGAAATACAATTTTTCTTCTTCGAGTAATTTGTTGATGTTGAATATCGAATATTTTTTTCATCATATAGACCTTTTAATTGGTGTTAAATGGAAGATATTGAAAAATGGTTAGTATAAAACATTATTTTATTCCTTTAGTAAAACCTTACTCTATTCTATAACTACGTACATAATACACGATATGGAATTTCTTGATACTTGCACAATAGTCACATTTTGAGATATTTTGGCGAAAGATAACAAAGCAAGTCTTTTCACCCAAATTCAAGGCAGTAAATGATAAATGATATGACGTCATTCGACACAGCTTTGTAAAAAATCATGATCCCGTCAGAACACACTATTCACCGAACGATTTCATCACAATTTTCAGTCAATTTTTATTAGCGAAAAATACGTTGTCACAGATGTTAGAGAGTATTAATATAAATGTTATTTTTAAGAATCGTTACGAAGATTTTGTTTCTACTCGATAAAAAATAACTCGAGTAACTCTCGAATAAAAATATAATAATTTAATGGGGCATGCGCCATAAAACACGAAGAAACTTTAAAATTACTTCATTTGACGTCAACTTTATTAATACTTTGTTTGTTCGATGAATAAATCATCGTTATTTTCGACACACTGAATTTATGATTTTTTCAAAATTATTGTTATTTGTTTAATATTTTTATTCGCTGAAATATGTATATCAAGAAAAACAAAGTATAAAATATTGCTAGAGATTACGTGACAACGATTTTCTGCATCTAAAGTCATATTTCAGTATAACACTAGAAGAATCACTGTTTTAAGCTTTGCGATACCACTTTGATTACAACATTCCCAATCATAACATTCTGAGTTCGGTGTCCATATTGACGGTGTCACGTTTAGCGCAATATCAGTGTCTTACGAGTCCGAGAGAAGTGGCCACTTGGGAGCACTTGGCCATCACTTCTTCCTGAACTAAACTGAACGACATGGCAACCAGCACCAAACCGAACACGAGGTAAACACAACACGCGAACAAGTGAACATGCTCGCTTTTGCTAAAATCTGTTTGTATTTTCGACGCGTTTAAGCCCGGAGCAAAGTCACCGAAGCCTATCGTCGATATGGTTATGAAGCAGAAGTAGATGGAGTCTAGGAAGCTCCATCCCTCCCATATGGAGAAGATCGTGGCTCCCAGACAGAGGTAGGCCGTCAGGAGGACGAGCACTATGACCACCGGGACCGGGGGGTGGTGGGTGACGTCACGGGGCTGGTCGGGTGCGCTGGCAGGGGTGCTCGAACAGGATTTGAGCGGATCCTCCTTACTGACACTTTGCTGCGGCTGCTGAGACCGCCATATGAGGGGAATCTTCGATGGAGTGTCGTGTGTGCAATTGCTAAACAAAGAAAATACATTAAATACTATAAATATTCTATTGAGTACTTAAAGAAAAGAGAACTGAAAAATCTGTTACTAATATACTGTTAGTGTCGGGTTGTAGTTCCGTGGTAAGTATCGCGGACTCTTGAGTGAGATTCGAGCCCACTCTACCACAATTTATACCTACTTCTAATAATGAGCCGCTTAGGCTCATTGAAATAGTATGAAATTGAAGTATTTTTGTAAATAATAAAAACACAAATATTTCTCTTTTCAAAAAAATGTTACTTTCAAAATTATGTTACACAATATTGATCGATTACAATATATTATGCAAATATACACTATCAAAAGAAAAGGTTTTCTATAATACCATTAAAGATAGAAAACCTTTTCTATTGATAGTGTATATTTGCATAATATATTGTAGTCGATTAATATTGTGTAACATAATTTTAACAGTAGCATTTTATTTAAAAAATAAATATTTGTGTTTTTATTGTTAACAATAGTTTTATTGAAAATGAGTTTGTTTTCATATGATATTAATTTATGTTTAAAACAAAAAAATTCCCAAAAAAGCCAAAAATTCTTTAAAGGAATGAATGAAATTCATGTCATGAAAAATACATGAATATAACGTTTGGATTGAATAATGATTTACCATTCTCCATCAGATTCATCAGTGTCTAGGACATCCTCCACCGTGTTGAGGTCTCCCTGTACAGGGGTTCTGCCCCGCCCCGCAATGCCCCCCGCCGCCGCACCGCCCACCCCCTGACAGCAGCGCCTCGGGGTACCCGAAGCGGAAGTCGTCGCTGTTAGTTGAGACTCTGCCAGGAAAAAAATATATCCATTCAAATCATGCGCAATTATTTTTAAGAAGTATTTTTGTAAATATTTTGAAACCACGTATTATAAAAGAAAATTAATAAGAACTAAAAAGTGAAGAAATAAAGTTAGATTTATTTTGCAAATGATTTTATTTTGCGTAAACGTAAAAACATACTCGATTTTACTATCTCGAGAAAACAATTTTTTTGACAACAAAGATGAAAAAAAAACATGGAAGTTTGGGCATTTACAGGGCTTGGGTTCCATATTACTTTTCATCTATGTTGAAATATCAAAAAATCATTAAAAAATATAACCCCTAACTGGAGAAAATCCAGATTTGTGAACAAGTGTTTGGACAAACTCAAAATGATGTAAACTAAACATATTTATTTATTGCTTACTTTAAAAAATTCGTATTTGTACATTGGCGGACTCATTACTTAAAAGTAATTCTTTCTAACCGATTTCAATCAAATAATAATTTAAAGTAATGTGAAGTTAAGAAAGATGTAAACATTTGGTTAGGTTAAAAACGTTATTTTAAAAAGGTTATTTTATTTAATTATTTATTTAGTTACCTTACATTACATTTAATACAAACCATTATTTACACTTCATTTACATCTTTTTACAAATGTGGAATGCATCGAAAAACGTGTAATAATAGATTTTAATAAAAAGCTGTATTTACTTAGAAAAACGTAAATTGAATATCACTACTCTGTTTTTGGTTGGTTGGAAGATATTGCTCTCTAGCAAAAAGCCAGCCTATGTACTTATTTCTTTTCTGTACATGAAGTTTAAATAATAAAAAAATGGAAAGATTATACCGCAAAGTGAAAATAAGATAATTGAGATGAATGCGTTATGACGAAATACGTAGAAGTTTGATAGAAATTTTAAAAGAAATACCGTCCAAGCATTCCAGGCTGACGTTGTGCGGCGTTTGCCTCCCTCTAGCCAGGGTTCCAGCGCCCCTGGGACTGTGGGGCGCGCGCTGGAACACGTGCGAGTAGCGCGCGCCGCCCGCCACGTGCACGATGTGCTGCGCCTGCGCGCCGCCCGCCCCCGCGCCCGCGCCCCCCGCCGCCGCCGGTCCATAGCGCGAAGGGGGCAGCAGCGAGTGCTGCTCGTGCAACTGGAAATGGTTGTCCATCTGGAAAACAAATGTTGTTAATTAATGCTTAAATACATTTTTCTTAGTGTACAGTATTTGAATAAAATTTGTAATCGTTTAACTTAATTTTACGCGAATATACAGTAAAAGCATTTTTTTTCGAATTACTTACCATACAACGGAAAAAAAAATGTGTAGCGCAGAAACAGTTAAATATAAATAAAAACTAACTAACCATCGCGCCACTTCTCCGCAGGCGTAGGCAGAGATAATAGAACGCCACACCACATTCCATTCCGCAAACATTCCTCGCCTCTTCCTCGTTCATGCAGCTTCTCTTTCATACCGATTATTTCGACTCCTAACCTGATCGCTTGCAAGTATTTGACATACCTTACCGTGCTAAGTTTTTTCGGTCTTCCTCTGCTCCTTTTTTCAACTACATTCGCCTCACAAATTTGTTTTACCATTCTTTCGTCACTCATTCGTTCCACATGTCGAAACTATTGCAAAACACTTTTCTTAATTTTATTGATGTCGTATAGTACATACGACTACATATACATAGTTTGGACAACCATCCATAAATGTTTTTACTAAAGAAATTTCGAAATGTCAAAATGAATACACACACGACCTATGAATGCATATTACACCCATTAGAGAACTCATTTATGAGTATGTGTTCACCGTATAAATAAAAATATTTTTTTAGTTCGTTACAATCTCAGATTTCATTAATCTTTGTCAAACACGTGTTTATATGACTTAATTTATAATGAAGAATTAAGCGAGATAAGCAGCGCGTATAGAAAATGAAGAAACATTTAAAATTAATGGTAGTGTTAATTGTAACATAAACTTCATTAGAGTCAGTTGATAAGAACCACATACCCTAATAATATTGGTTTCAGTAAACCTTAGTAATATTCTGCTTTTGAATGTGACGATTAAAATACGAAATATTAACTCTGGCTATTGTATACCTTTGGAAAATAAACTTGATTTAATAGGGAGAATCTTTACCTTGCCATTTATTTAAGCTCAATTGTTTGGAGTAGTTTACTGAAGTCTTTTCCGCAAATTAATGAGGTAATCAATGTAACACAGATATTTTTTATGAATTAATTACTTATAATAAAACACAACTATATGAAACAACATTAGTTAATTAATTTTACTAAGTTTTACTTGGTAAATATAATACTACTATTATATTAAGTTTAAATTTATTAAACTTTGAGAAGATCCTTTCTTTACATCTATCTTTTCCCATTTCATAAAACGTCTTTAATGCCATAAATAATACAGGAATTTTCAACGTTTTTTCTTATTTATGACAGTCTTCATTCTTTTGTCAAGCATATTAATTGCAGGGGAACCCGGTTATAACGCTGATTTGTAAGGAGGTTTTTAAGCCCTCGTTATTTAATAAAGCGTTTAGAAATTCAACGATCTGTAAAATACAAATATGTAAGATATATACTTATACAATATGGCCTTTATCGAGAATTTGTAAAGAATATATCTTTCTCCAAATGAAAATAGGTGAGATTAATCCAGAATTAGTTCACATGTATTTTCCAAGAGAGAGAGATTTAAATAATATAAAAATTTTCAGGCATTGGATTATTCACCCTTCGGATGATATATAAATATTTATTTAAGGTTTAAGACACTTCGTCATAAGTTGAAACACCTTTGTCTTTTGAAAAAAAAAACTTAAAATATTAAATAAATTCATATTTCGGATACTAGTGAAGGTTTGCCTTAAAGGTAGTGTTTTGCCAAAACGTAACGACACTAGGTACTTATTTAACGGGTAATGAGCAACGAGTAATTATCTTAAATATCTACCACACACCTGTTTGCAGTAAAATTGACGCAAGTGTATGAAGGAAATTACTGGCATTAATTTCTATATCATACCATCCTCTTAAGATCCTCAATAAACGTAAACCACTACAAAATACCTTAAACAAGAACGTTAAATGTAATATTCTATATAACTGGGGTATTTTACGATTAAGGTGTTTCGAAAATGGGTATATTTATTGCAAATTAACACTTCATAATCACAGAGACCGTGTTGAATTAATACAATAAAATGATATTTAAGAACTTTTATATTATAAATACAAATAAATACAAAAACATATATGATATGATTGATAAATCGTTAAAAAAGTATTGAAAATAAAAAATACAAACTGTTTGTATTTTCGTTTGTTGATGAGAGCATCTGTAGTTCTCAAAAATAGAGTAATATTTATTTATTGTTTCGGCATTAACTTTGTGGTAAGACATGTTACAATAATTAAAGAAAACACTTCGTTTTTTACCACTTGAGTTTTATTATAGACTACATGTTTCAGAAGTTAAACTTCCATCATTCAGGTCTGTATAATAACTGACAGTTATTATACAGACCTGAATGATGGAAGTTTAACTTCTGAAACATGCAGTCTATAATAAAACTGGTAGTTGTAAAAAAGTGGTAAAAAACGAAGTGTTTTCTTTAATTATTGAGTAATATTTATATTAAGTAACTGAAAAGTGGTCTTATACAATATATTAATTTTTATATTTAAACCCACACATTATTGCACAATGTTAAAAAAACATAAAAGGTTCCAAATCTCTGATTTTTTTTATTTACATAATAATATTACACAATTAGGTGATGCCAAAGGTTTCATATCAATAACATTTATCTTATCCATATCTTTCGATCTATCTATCAAAGAAATTCATTTCAATTACATTAATTTTATGTCACGAAAAGCTCTCAGTAAAAAAATATATACAATCATTCATCAAACACCACATCAGTTACCCGAGTGTTCAAAATATCATTTCAAATATGACGTAATCGGGCAAATCTACGGTTTCGACTAAAATAATAATATTAAAATCGGAAACACCACCGTTGTGTAAAAAATCAGATTTCCTACGATTAGCGAACACGGATATAATTGGAAATTTGTCTAATTTACAAAAGAAAAGTAAGTCTTAATATTTTTTAAAAAAAATTTTAGGCATTAAAATAAGTATGTTAATTGTTATTTCGTATTCAAATTATGTTGAAAAAAACCTTTTCATTGAACTAAATAGAATATTTATAAATAATTTATTTAATCGCCATGTCATGATTTGCGTGAACACCTATTAATAACTCGGCTGTACAAAACGCCACGATAAGAACATATTGTAATATAAAACCTTGTGTTTATTCTGAGAAAACGCAACAATTTCTTGTACCTATTTTAAAATATAAATTTTGTAAATCATGGTGGTGATAAATAAATTATAGGCTTTATTATACATGCACGTTTATTAACATATTTCTTTTTTTTTCAGTGGAAAATGCGATTTAAAACGTGAAGTAAAATAAAATACATTGATGTTTAAAATATACGGTGTTTTCAAGAGCTTTGGTTTTTATACTGGCAACATGTCGGGTTGTGGTCCCGTGGTTAGTGTCGCGGACTCTTAAGTCAGAGTTTCTTGGTTCGAATCCACTCTACCACAATTTGATACCTATTTCTAATAATGAGCCGCTTAAGCTCACAGAAATAGTATGAAATTAATGTAAATAATTATGTAATATAAATAATAATAACAAAAATATTTCTCTTTTTTCATAAAAAAAACATTGTTTCTGCAGACTGTCAATTTGACAGTTGACAGTTGATTTGTAGTCAGCACGTTGCCATTTTACCATGAATAGACTGAATGACCATTATGCGCGTCGTAGGTTCGTGAATGGGCTAAAACAATATTCAGCTTAATCCTCCTTTTCAATGCAAAATTTTGTTGAAATTCGATGAGGCACTTTTTTTGTTAAATGGCTGTCAATAAGCAGAATTGCCAAATTTGGAGTGGAAAAAACCCAGAAGCCTTTATGCAGACACCCTTACATCCATTAAAACTCACTGTTTGGTGTGCTTTATGGGCAGGTGGAATCATTGGTCAATTTTTTTTAAAGACGATGTCAGTCAGAATTTTACGGTCAATGGAGAGCGCTACAGAACCATGATTATTGATTTCTTCGTACCTTAGTTGAATGGCATTGATGTGACAGAGCTGTTGTTAGTATAAGATGACGCAAAATGCCACACGGCGGGTGCCAACATCAATTTATTGTGGGAAATTTGAATTTGTATCTTAAAAAACACCCTTCATAACTAGATCTGTATTTTATTCCATTATGTATATTTAAGTATTTTATTCCATTGTATTTGTGACACCTGACATGCGTCAATCATTTTCGATATTTGATTCGAAGTATTATTTGTCAGCAAATACATTTTTCATGTAAGGTTGAGGAGAATAAATTATTTTCTATCATTTTTACAACCAATAATATTTTTTTGTTAAGGAGGTCGAACGTTAATATTGGAATTTTTAGACGTCAAATATGATTGATGAGTATCTTTTAATATTATTTTAGTAACGTTTTTCTTATTTTTTTTTTGACATCTCAAAATAGATGAAGAAGAATGTGGAGTCTGGGCATTTACGGGGCTTACGACCGTCATAGGCTGGTTCAAGTGATTACTTTACACACGTGTAATATTCACCAATTCTATCCATAATTGACAACCACACTACTCAAATTCTTGGATGTTCTATACATATGATCCAATTTCGAAACAATGTGCTCCATAAATGACCAGACTTTTATATTCTATATCAACTTTGTTGAGATGTCACTAAAATAATATGAAAAATAACTTCTATAATTAGAAATAATCCAGATTTCTGAACAAGAATTTGTAAGCGTTTTTAATCGAATTTTATATCGTCAATTACGCTATAAAAAAAGGAAAACATAATTTACACTCGTGTATATGGGGATTCAAATGTTGTATTTCAAATGTAAATGTATACATATATTATAGGGGTCGCGAGGCTTTATTTGTAGAGCATTAACAACCATGTTCCAGTCTTGTGGGGGCTAGAAAACCCAAGTTTAGTCACTTAATATATAAATATATCCCTTATATGAGAGACTGGAGACCGCAGAGGGTGACTTGTCAACCAGAAGACAAACAACAGGCTCCAACGGCAACCCCTAAAGTAGTAAAGTATAGTAAACAAGTTACTAAGGGAAGTGGCTCAACAAATTGTCGTTACGTTATGTTAAACGGTTTTATAACCGAATCTTATTTGTAAAAAAGATGAATCCGTAATGCTTTTTTTATTTCTCCCACCATGAATTCCTTGTTTTTTTAAAAGATTTTTTTTCAATAATGAAAAAAGTAAATAAAAATTCATTGATGTATAATTTTAACATAGAATCACCCATTAAATTTGACGAACATAATAAATGAATATAAATTTCCCAACCAATTTATTGTTTTTTTTTAAGGTCATGGGATCTTGCATCCCTTATGTCACAGCGACCATATTAGGTCTATTGTTACCTCCCATTGTATTACAGCTCACTCTCAAGACCTACGTAAGTCATGTAACTCACGAACTGTCTTGGTGGTAGAAGCTTCACCAATTTATTGTTATTACTAGTATTATTTTTGATGTAAAGAATAACGTACTAGTATTTAAGATTCTTGAATTCGTGATTATTGAAATTTTAAACAAAAATACAAAAAAAATAATTAAACCAGCTTATGACGGTCGTAAGCCCCGTAAATGCCCAGGCTTTCATATTCTTCTTCATCTTTGTTGAGATGTCAAAAAATAATATTCAAACAAATATTATTTTTTAAGTTATTTTAATTTCATATCCCGTCTATATAGCCAGAACTAACAGTTTATTTCAGTATAAACACAGCTATGGAGTTGTAAAGTATAGTTTTAATAGAGCCATCTGTTTCAAGTTATATCAAAAAAATCAAGACTCGGCACTTTATGTATATAATAATATAGTTATCCGAGTAAAAGTGTTATACAATAGTAATAATTATTATTTCTCGTAAATGTGTGGAGATCCTTAGAAATGCGAGTCCCGTTCTCGGCCGTAAATCCAATTGCAATTATAACGTCGTCTTTTCTGCTGCCATTTTGTGCAGTTAGTGGGGATGATGCATTGTTACTGCGGCGATCCAGAGAACAGTGTAAGCCGAAGTTGAAGGAGGATATTTTTATATAGAAATTTGTGAAGGTTCAAATTTTACTTCGATTATTTTTACTGATTCGAACTAAGTAGGAATGAAATAAGTATATGAAAAGTTGAAGTTTTTTTACTGACATTTCTTGGTGAAACTCCATTTTATATACGAATAGAAAAAGAACACTTAAATTGTTTTTTCAACTTTAATTTTATTTGACCAGCAACTAGGCTTCGTCATAACCGACATCATCTGACTAAGTAAAACAAAAATTATATCACAGAAAAATACACACTTGTATGTATTTCTTTAGCTTACCGGTTAAAGATCGATATCGATATCACACCATTTATTCTCAATAGTAATAAAGTAATTATTACGTATAGTAAATATATATATATATATATATATATATATATATATATATATATATATATATATATATATATATATATATATATATATATATATATATATATATATATATATATATATATATATATATATATATATATATATATATATATATATATATATATATATATATATATATACATATGTATATGTATATATGTAACCTTTGGTAATTCGTTAAACAAGGCGCGATATTGTTAAAATATAAAAATTATTTTTCTTACACGTGCTTTCTTAAATACGATCCAAAAGATCAAACGTTTTAAGAGTATAAGTTTGACATCATCAACAAGTTTTAATTTGATAAAGTCGTTACACCAATTTGATTTGTAGTTTAGAATATTGCTAAAAGCTCAGGAATGTGTTACTTGAAGAGTAAATTATTCGAAGCTTCAGAAAAATTTGGTGAATATTTGTAATTTACCATCACGCCAAGTCGCAAAAATATCCCATGCGTGCTGAAAAACAATTTGTAACTAAGTAATACGTAGTCATTATTAAAAATGTTATATTTACATGGGTCCAATGCTTAAATCTGAATAGGAAATCTTTCATTATACTTCTGAGTTATTGCTTAACTAAAATAAGGTTACATTTTAACCAATATCTTATGCTTACATAAATAACATTCCAAATGTCTGCCTGCAATATTTAGATAAATTTCAACGATTATAAATTCCTTAATTCGTATTAGTTTTGAGTATCAATTTTAAGATCAGGTTATTATGTATCGTAGGTACATAATAACTTGTCTTATTTATGACGGTATTTAAACTTTATATTATTATAAAACATAGTAATGGCTTACATGTTTCACTACCATTAAGGTGTGATGTAAAATGTCGGGGTTTATGAGATCACCTTAAAGATGCATCACAAAAAAATCTGATTTATTTATATTTTAATACTCTCATTTAAAATTTGTACCTATAATTTATGACACATTACATTTTTCAGTCAGAAGCGTTTTAGTTGAACCCAATAGTCTATTTGTTGTGATTTTTTAAGGGAATTATAATTAAGTAGATGATATAAAAAAATAATCAGTTAAAAATGTGTATCCTCAAATAGTTTATCTAACAAATATAATAATAAAACATGTTTAATGCAAGATACTTAAAAAATGTTGAATTAAGAGCGTCGCATTAAAAAGTTCTTCCTCCCAAAGTGAAGCCCAATCTACGAGTATGAGAAGCGTTGTTTACACGTTGAATTGTAAAGTAAAAGTATGTTAGAAAATACTGCAAAACAAATAAACTGCCAACGTACATGTTACTTATCTTTTGGTTTATTTAAGGTACATATATCTTCGCAATGTTACTTATCTTTTGGTTTATTATGTAAGGTACACATATCTTCGCCATGTAACCTATATTTAACTTTATTTAAGTAAGGTACACATATCTTTGCTCTGCGTACAGATAAATGTCGTATCTGCGTTTACATAAATATCACTAGAAAGCGCCCTCGTGTAATGCTTAATATTATCTCAGATATAAACCAAGCTTCCAGGAGTGGAGATTTAATTTATTTATCTATAGAGTAAAATTGTATCGATTAAAAAGTAAAAAATACCATTTTATATCATATTGATTTTATTTTAATTTTAAAACGCGATATTGGTTTTGATTAAATGGTGTAAGAAATACGTGTATGGGTATTAAGAAAATCGAAATGAATCTTACTTAAACTCATAAAATTGTCAAATAGGTAACTTTTAGTTAGTTGAGAGAGTGACAACTGTAAATTAATCATTAATTATGTCAAAGTGTTTGACTTGTGCGCGAAAATTGTTGATTCTATTACATTTTACCCTTGATATATTGAAGGCTTTTAGTCAGTTCACGGTCACCCTCCGACTGTGGGGAGGAACTACCTTGAACTGTATCCTCAACTTTAAGGGTCTATCGATTTAGGTTACTGAGATCAGAGGTATTTTAAATTGGTATGGTAAATTTAAACACCTATATTCGATAATGACTACGTCATATTAAAATGTAACATAGACAGATATTGATACTCAACTTGTTTAATCAACATATAATCTAATACAAATATTCGCCTCCATAGTATTGTGGTTAGTGCAATTGAGACTATGCTGGAGGTTCCAACATTTTTAAGAGTTTCAAAATTCTTGTTTGTACAAAATTGCACCAAAAATCAAATGCATAAAAATTTAAAATCATTTTTTCAGGCGTCTCTCAGTATGTTAAATAATCAGGTTAAGCTTTCTCAAACCACCCATAGATGGTTGCCGTGATTCAAACATGAAGCGTCATGAGATTTATGATATATGTATGAGTTCCAAAAATTTGTCAACCGACAACCATGAGTAAAATGGTGAATGGTACAAGTGTGACCAGCCTATGACAGGTATTAAGTCCTTTAAATACCCTAACATACATATTTATATTCATCTACAGATGATGAAATATAGAAATAAAGTTTTAATTCCACTCTTTTATTAATTTTATGTTACCCTGGACTAGTACTGCTTAGTATTATATTAGATAACCTTTATAAAAATTATTTAAAATTTATCAAATTTATATAATGTCAGTTTTTTGGCAGTTCCCTTATACACCAATGGGTACAGATGAGGGTTAAAAATACGGTAGTAAAATGAATAACATATTGTGCATACAAACTATATAAATGTGTATAAAACAATCTTATCCGCACGTTCGCGTATGTAACATTTACACAAATTTGTTTGTAAATATGAAGTTCAACATGATTGCGCAATCCAGTCAAAAGTTAACTTTTGTGCAGGAAAATACATATTTTTGATAAACAAAATCCAATTTATATTTGATATATACTTGTATGTTAAGTCAATATTCGTTAGAGCTAGTAGGGTAAGATCTATGCTTATCTATTTCGTCTCTATTTTTTCATACATTTTTTTTAAAAATTGTTTTTTAAACGTTATTTACTATATTTCTGTTGAATATTTTTCATTCTCAGCATTACAATAAATATTTTTTTCTTTGTGGGCGTCTCGGTAACGACTTCTCTAACTGCCGCCATTGTGGAAAAGTTAGGAAAAATTCCCAGCGTTATTTGTAAACAAACATAAATCATGCTTAAAATATTAATCCAAACACATAAAAGTATGATGGAAGTCGAACTTTGTGGTTAGGAAATAAACAGGAATGTGTCTTCCGAGACTGTTGAATGTGGTGGGGCTAATGTCTTTATAAAGGCCTCCATTTTCATCTTATATTCATAAATACACGTATGTATTGTGTGTCATATTTTACAATGAACGTTAAATATTTGTTTATAGGTAGAAACGTAAGAAAAGATTGATATAAAAATACATCACAAACACCTAGACCAGCTGAAAAGAATTCTTGAATTCATTTTGTAATTTAGAGGAAATCAAACCTGTAACGTTAGGGCCCTTCCACGATATGTGAATGAATAAGGTATGTAATTTTGATTATTATTTTTAATTTGGGTAGTCAGATTCAGGTTATCCCAATGCAAAGTTAACTTTTAGAGATATTTTTTGTAAAAAATGGGAAATGGATTAAAAATGAAATAAAAATGACGAAATTATAAGTATTTATGTTTTGTGGGTGTATTTTAAAAGTATTTATATTTTAATTATAATTCTATTTAAGGGACTCGTATCTCGTTCAACTAACGCTAATTTTTTCTTGAGCACCTAATTCAATACTGCAATTATTTTCAAACCCATAATTTCCCTGGCAATTCATCACCCAAATAAGAGTTAGGTACATGTCTTGCCTTGAGCTCCTTCACTTGGGTCATCTATATCTTTTCAAATTTGTTGCCTCCTAAAATGATGTGCAATACTGCACCGATCCGTAGAAGACCCTATAAATATTTAATTTTATTAAAATTTTATTACTTTATATGGTATAAAATATAAGGACCATAACCACTTTAATATTATGTTAATACGTTACGATTATCCGGTTTTGTTTAAAATTTCAGAGCGACACAGGAATTGTACTTAAGAGTCTGAATACTTAGTAAGGAGATATAATAATAAATTATTTTCTACAATTCTTAATTAATTAGATTATAAGAAAGCTTAATTCTCGTGCAACTGATATAAATACAAGAATTATTACATTTTTTGATAAACATGAGAAAAACACTGGCAAAGTAAATCTTTCAAATGAAGGTAATAACACAACGGTAGAAAAAAAACACGTGAGATTTGATACCTTTGACCATAGATGACGCGTAAAACTGTATTCTGTATTTCAAAAGTTTAGAGATTTTTTTATGAAATATTAATAAATGTGAAAATACAAACGCGTAAACTTTTTTTTCAGTATCTTGAAATGTAGTCAAATATGTAGATTTAAGTAAAACATGAACCTATTTTCAAGACTTTTACTCTTACGAACTCATTTTAATATTATAAGCACGCTGAAAGATATATCTACCGTGAATGGTCGCCTTAAAGTTATCCGCGTTAAAAGTTCCATTCGCAGACGCGCTCATAAACATAAAATATAAATTACTTCTTTAAGATAACTGGATTAATGGTACGTAGTTTGAGCACGGAGTAATTAGTTAATTAGTACTAACTCCCTTTGGAGAAATATCTTGCACGTTAAATAAAAACAAATTACGTAAAGATAGCAGTTGTGAGAAAGTTTGCTACAATAAACAAAATTGTAACTTTTACATCTCAATCGTCATTTGATTAAACCATACAAATGATTTTAATTTTTGACTCATTTGAATTATTTTAGAATATTTTGAGTGAAAAATGATTTGCAATACTTCTTTGATATATTAACAGAGGTAAAAAACTTCAATAACCTTTAGAATTAAAAACTGAAAAAATAATTCACACACAAATTATTCATATTTATTTTTGGAAAAAAAATTGTTATTAATTATAATTGAAAATTTTTACTGTAGAGTATATACAAGTTTATAATAATGCTATAATTTTTGCGATAGTAAATTGCAAAAAAATATTTTTAAATCAATTTTTGTTTTATGTTTTAATATTTCAATCTTATTTTACGATTTATATTAACTTAAAAATATTATATGTAGAGAGATATTTCTGATAAGTGATATCGGAAATAATATAAGAAAAAATATTTTTTTATTAATAAAAAATTAACAAACACACACAAATAAATATATTTAAATAATTTCTTTCAATCCTCTATTTTATTGAAAACAAAATCGATAAAGCATTGTCGATTTATATCGAAATATCATACTTAATTGCCGTGGATCTAGCAAAAAACTGTTGCTGTAATTCAGCAATTAAACTTTAACAGCATAAAGTATGTAATCTGAATTAATAGCGTGATAAAAAACTCTCAAACCTTTGAAAGCTTAATTTCATTCAACAACAATATTTGACATGCGAGTGAAAAGTCCTGTCTCCGCGGGGTATTTGATCGGACGTTGAAATCAGGGTACCTATATTTTCAATACTTCATAGTTTGGTGATATTTTGCTCCCACAACATTGGATGTGGTAATCCATGCAAAAAATTTAATTAAAACCGTCATAAATTTAGTGTTGTAAGAACAGATTAAATTTTTATATACATGAAGACACATCCCTGGTCTGGAAAAAAAATGAAAATTGAATAAAAATACAAATGTGAATGTATCTGGGAAAATGATCAAAGAAAAGTTGGTTTAAAAATAGTTTTCTTTTATATTATAATTTCATTTAATTAGTTAATACAATTGACAATATAAATAAAAAATTTATAGTAAGTTTTCCTTTAAAAAATCATGTTTTATTTGGCCCATTATTTTTCCAGACCTGAGAGATATGTCGACTTGTTAAATGTGTTGAATATAAAAAGCTCTCCTACGCGAGACGAGCACTATGTAAGATTATAACTTAATACAAAATATGTATTTCAACAATATAATGTAATGTAACATTGAAAACCGTAGTGTAACCGTAGTGGCCGAATCCGTAGTGTAATGGTCAGCACGCTCGGCTACCGTTCTGGAGGTCCCGGGTTCGATTCCCAAAGGGGGTAAAATAAATATAAGTGATTTTTTCACTGTAATATTTATTCAATATTATTACCCTGGACTGGTACCTGAAGCGGAAGGCTGATTACCTTTCCTTCATCTGTAAACGATCAAGATAACACTGCGTTTATATGACGCAGTACCGTATGCATCGTTGGGTTGCGGATAAGGGTTTAAAAAAAAAACATTGAAAACAAGGATTAAGCTTTGCTTTGTAATTCGTTACAAAACTGGATAAAAATAAAAGTAAATGGTAAGTTTATAAATTGAATAAAATATATTAAAATTTAGTAGTCAGTATGAAAAATCTAGCTGCAAAGTTGTAAGGTACCTTATAAGCAGAGTTGTTTTACAAATTTAGTAGTAATATAACACACCTAAATTATATGGCAGTCAAAAGGAAATACTTATTTATTTTTATTTTATTTATTCAATAAAAATGATATAAAACAATAGTTACATTAACAATAATAAACATTACATTACATTAACAAAAAATAGTAACGTTAAAAAAAGCCAATTAAACAATTCCACATTTATGTTATAAAACTATTAAAAAACATTCCGAGATTAAACAAAAAACAAAAAAGGGTATTATAAAAAATAATAGATTTAGCAGGAAGGAGCAGGAAAGGAGAGGAATTAATAAGGGTGGTTAAAGGAATTTTTTTTTCTAGGTAAGAAGTTGAAAAATATATTTATAAATATACAAACATACATATACATACGCATACATACACACATATATATATACGTATACATACATATACATATTCATTATATATATATACAGAAAAAAAATTGTCATGCACCGTTCACCCCCCACCCGTAACATAACTAGGTTATTGGTGGAGAGTAAACAGAGTATGACAACTTTCTACTAACCTGTTTTTTTATTATAGCTATAATTTTCCCGAAAATATCCATGTCATTAAATGTCTTGTTCTATGAGTTGTATGTATACGATCATAGAGAACAATATACGCAACTGTTTCCATTTTAGCAATCAATCATTTTTACTTAAATGGAACAGGTGCTTACACTGTCAAGGTAATAACGAAAATTGTAAATATCAACAAGGAAGTGAGATAAATGTTTTCTATCTATATTTTGAACTTAGTTTTTATTATGTAGTTAGTTACCAACATTCCAATAAAAGTAAAAGCATTTGAGAGGCCCACGTTGGCTCATCAATCAATAAAATAAATTTGTAAATCTGCTATCTTCGGACAGTAACAAGTGTCATCCTTGATGCTGTATTGGAGACATTTCACTCGTACTTTGGGATTTGTTGACCATAAATTGTGCGACATCTGTTGGTCCGGGGTTAGGGTGAGGGCGGCCCGGCTCGGGGGTAAAGTTAACCCCTACTACGTGACCCGTCACTTGGTTACGCCTCAAACTTTACCCATCTTTATGACGTCTTCTATTTAAACAAAAACACTTCACATATTTTTAATTTCAGCTCTTGTTTATTTCAGAACAGGAAATAATAGAGAAAAACGCTTTAGACTTTCAAGGCTTTTCAGGTATCAAAACAATGTTTTGTTCTGGGTTTTAATGTCGTAAGTGGTGATTTTTTTGTACCAACTTAATGAAAGAGTAAACATTATTTGATGTTTTGATAATAAATCTGATGTTTTAATATAACTAAAAAATAAATCTTCAATTTTGAAAACTTCTTAAGTCGTATTTTTTCAAAAAGAAGAATAAATAATGAATAACCGATAAAAACAAATGTCTTATTCTTTTTCAGATTCACACCTATTAGCTCATAGAGAACTAAGTCGTATCAAAATAAATTAGTTTTGTAATTAATCGTCCAATAATGAATCCAGGAGGATATTATGTGCAATACTGATTATTATATGTGCAATTCTGATTTGGAATCACTATTATCGATTAACAATTTTCACATATTTCAATATACTTGATCAAAAATGTAAATGTTGAATTTAAAATTTATTAATTGCAAAATTATATTTTCTGACAAAAATATTGAAATAAAAATATTGGAATAAAAATTTCCATCACCAAAAAAAAACATCATTTAGGTTTTACGAGATATTACTTTAATTTATGAACAGTTATAATTATGCTTTTTTTATCACTATTTTAAAATTTGAGAATGACCATTTCCAATTAGGATTGCACTTTAAAATATAAAAAAAACTCGTATATTATGAGAATAAGATAATAGTTAAACAAATTAAAATAAACCCCATGTAAAACAAACAAGAAATGATGTTTAGTATTGAGGAGTTAAAAAAGAGAGCTTCTTTCCACATATGGCAAAAGTTTAAAGGGAAAAAATTAAGCTATTTATTGTAAAACTTCCAAAGGTTATAAAAATATTTACTCAGATATACTGATGAGCGATTTGTATTATTATTAACATTTAAAGTTAATAGGAGTTTAAAAAAACGCTCAAACTTCATTAATATGTTTTTCAACAAAAAATTACGTTATTTCTAATTACTTTAAAGACGAATGAAGAGTTCATTTCAACTTTCCCCAAAATGGTAATTTTCCCGGAAATCAGTTGATGAGCGTCAGATTTGGCAGATACGCGTCACAAATTCCACCAATACGGAAACGTTACCTCAAACCTAATTATTAAAAAAATTGTGAGAACTTCCTATAGATTTATTGGGTTGGATAATTTTAAATGTATCAAAATGTAAAGTCAAAGAAGCAAGAAAGCATCCACACTGAAAAAAAAACATACTACATAGATTCATATTCTCAAGATTCATTTTATCGGGAAGACACAAAAATCGAGAAGTCAACACTGATTTTTTTTTGTATCAATTGTTGAAAAATGCAAAGGCATCATGTAAAACAATTCATAACCTTAATATTTTAATTTTCTTATTTTTATAACCAATAAATCCTTTACGTCTGACATAAGCAGTAACATAATAATGAAGTAAAAAAAATACAAGACGCCTTTTGCAATTTCTCCATAGGTACCTACCATTTAAGAATGACCAAAACTAAAGCCATTCAAGGTTATTTGAAAAAATAGCAATGTGAATTTTGATCACATGATATTTTTATTCATTATCTCTGTAACAAATCCTAAAACGAATATTATTTTTTAATATTACTTTTTTATACAGTCCATAACACATAATTCAGTATAACTCAGCGCGACGTTATATGCGTTTATATTATATTTTGTATACATAGTTTTAATCTTACATTCAGGGTTATTTAAAAAATGTTTAAATTACTTTAATCATTTATTTCAAATATATAAATATACAAAAGTATAAAGCTCTCAAATTCAACACAAACAGTTTATTTAAATACTTAGAATAATTTTGGGGGATTTAGAAATTGTCAGCTTTAATCATTCGGCGTTGTTTACTAGAGGAACTTCTGTATCAGAGTACTAACTTTAAAGACGGCTTTTATTTTAGTTACTAAAATGTAGTTTTCTTTTATGTACCAATAAATAGTATAAAAGCAAACGTTTAAGTAAACTTTTAAGGACCATTATTTAGTTTTAACTCGGATTAGAAAAAACACTTCTCGAGTAATTGAGGATTTTAGTTATCCACAATTATGACATATGCATTTTAACATAAATGTATTTGTATTAACTAGAGTATTATCCTTTGTGTTGGTAAACATTCTGTAAATGTGCCTAAATAAACAAAAATTAGGTGAGGGTCCTGATTCTCGTTTGAATTAGAATAAACAAACATAGTTTATTTCATTTGAGTATATTTCCTTTTACGGAATTCGATATTTGATATTTTTTTAACACTTAATTCATACTAAATCAAGCTACAAAACAACATTTTGAGTGTGTCCAAACACTTGTTCACAAATCTGGATTATCTTCTCTAAGGAGTTTTAAAAAAAAATATTAACATAGATGAAGAAGAATACAGAAGTATGCGGCTGTCCAAACTTAAAACACAGTAAGGGATTTTTTTTGAAAAACTTTTTTTTGCTTTTTTGGACTTTTCCTAAAAATGTCCTTAACTGTGCTTTCAGTTTGGATAGCCGTATGGGCATTTAAAGGGCTTACTACCCTTATAGGCTGTTAAAAGTCTCTGCTTAGTAAAAACTATCCTCATTTCTACATAGATGGCTGTTGTGAACTCGTACATAACTGTGTCACGAGTTTGATCAATCATGG
This sequence comes from Brachycentrus maculatus, assembly GCF_059751285.1. Taxonomy (NCBI): domain Eukaryota; kingdom Metazoa; phylum Arthropoda; class Insecta; order Trichoptera; family Brachycentridae; genus Brachycentrus; species Brachycentrus maculatus. Next base: position 1,425,066 of record NW_028280786.1, read on the forward strand.
GTCGAATTGCTTTTTTTCTCTTTTATACTTTTTTGATGTTACCATGTACTAGTATTCGGACATGTTTTTAAAACTATATGAGTCTGATTAAATTAACTGATAAAAATAATTAAAAATACATGAATTTTATGAAATATAATATCAAGTAAATTATATGAAAATGATCAAATAAACACGTAACATTAAAAAAAGATAATGCTACAAAATGTAAAACATAATTGTAACAATAGTATCAATAGTGCTCCAGAGTACAAGAGATAATTATTGTAGAATAAAATAACAACTAGATATTTTATTCCATAAAATGCAGTTCCACCAGGAAATTTCAGCACAAAACTTTAAAAAAAGAAAATAATTGCTTGAATTTAAAAAATGGAAAGACATAACTGGATTAAAAATTAATAAAAGTGAGAGCCGTTGGGTTCGACCCAAAGCATTATTAATTACATAAAGTTGCTGAACCGATAGCTTTGGAATAATTTCCATGGCCTGGCCTGCGATCCGACTTTGTGATGAATGACGCCAAATTGTCAGGTCGATAAACGGGTCCGGGGCGCTCTCAGCGCCAGCATCCCGCAGTGAGCCGTGATGTCACACGGGGGCATTATGACTTGCGAATACGCTGTACGGGAGGTATCACGAATGATACGTTGGCTGTCATAAAAAGAAAATTGACCAGATATCATTTTGCGCCATGAATTTTGACGTGAAACGAAACTTTTTACTTTTTAGTACATTTTTATTTATTTAGTAATTTTTCATCATATTTTATTACATCTTAACAAAGATGAAGAAGAATATGGACGTAAATGGCCAGATTTTCATATTTTTCTTCAACTTTGTTGAGATTCAAAAAAAAAAAAAAAACTTTACAACATTTTGAGTGTGTCCAAATACATGTTCACAAATCTGGATTATCTCCAATTACAAGAGTTATTTTTCACATTATTTTTTGACATCTCATCAAAGATGAAGAAGAATATGGAAGTCTGGGCATTTACGGGGCTGACGACCATCATAGGCTGGTTTAAGTGATCACTTTATACACGTGTAGCATTCACCATGTAAAGTGATCACTTAAACCAGGTAATGACGGTTGTCAGCCCCGTAAATGCTCAGACTTCCATATTTTTTTTCATCTTTGATGAGATGTCAAAAAATAATATTAAAAAAGTTCTCATAGAGTTTCTAGAGATAATCCAGATTTGTGAATACAAATACTTGATTTGGACACATTAAAAATATTTTATTTTTCACCATACACATAATAAGAATTTACAATAATGTGCCCTCTTTGGGTTTTTCCGTGTGTAGGGATTATTTTAAAACACTAATTCATAAAATTATATGAAGAGTAAATGACATGCAATTAAATACGATATGGCCGAATGATGCGATGTATTTCAGATTTGTCTACATCCATTATCCATTTATGAAGAGCTCTTTTATACTTCATTATTAAATGACTTATGGATAATGGAAGGAGGTAGAATAACTATCTGATATAATAAAAAAATATTTGTTTTAAAAAAATAATAAAAGCATTGAAAACTTTGTGGTAAGGTATTATATCACTTTCCTTGTCATTGATAGTCCAATTTGTGTAATACCACTTTAAAAAACTACTTCATGACTACCGCCTTCGGAATTACCATTCCATCATCAGGTCAAATGGAGACTACATTTGTCCTTATGATGAAATGGTTATTCAGAAACCAGCACTCACGAAGTAAATAGTGTTTTTAAGTGGTATAACAGAAATGCATGATAGTGTTAATAAAAAAATATATTATTTTTCGTTGGTAAAAACATTCTGAATATTTGATTATTTTTTTTAGTCAGTTATTCCGTAAATTTTTAAATAAGTTCTCGTTTTTCACAAGTGCTAGTAAAAATGAAATATGTTGAAACCGTTTATATAAAGTTCCCAAATTGAGTTAGTTTGTTGAATCTAATACTATAAATCCTTTGGTTTCTCGCTTGCAGAAGCCTCCCGCAATGACTTATATTACTCTAGGCGGGGGGGACCAGCCACGAATAAAAAAGGTTTCTCAACACGGACTAAAGATATATTATGGGACACGCGCTGCTAAGGGAATGTCACACGAACAAATTGCTTAATACATTACGCCGTTTTTCACTCATACTCGGTGCGTACCTTTTGTATTATACGAGTCACATTACCTGAGGCTTGAAACCACTACTGTGGAAACGGAAGGAACTGAGGTGTAAAACTATGTGGGCAGGTCGTGTTGTTTTAAGGACTACCCTTTACTAAATATAACTCGCATATACCAAGTTACAGAATCAATTTACGACTCTGTACGATAGCGGAAAATTCCAAAATTATGTTTTTTGAAAACGTATTCTTTAATGGCGAGTAAATTTGCTTTCATTCTAAAAATATAACGAAATTTTAGTTTTGCCTCAAAGGACTTGTACACAAACTTGTACGAGTATGAGAATGTAATTTTGAGTACTGTAGCCATTGCCGCTTTTGTATTTTTCTTTGTTGTATATTACTTTACCATTTCCTTTCTCACATACCAGTAATGTCCTTCAAGCTCCTTCACTTACGTCATCTATATTGGTCCAATGCAGTACCTTATGTAATATAATGTATACCAAATGTGGGTGTGGGTAAGAATAAAAAAAATACTGCTCAATATTTTACATACGTTATATTCTTAGTTTTGAAATTTTTTTTAACGAGACATAAAATATAATACGTATTTCTTCATGCGGTATCCACAAATTTAAAGAGTTGATTTTTTATTTATTTTCATTTTAGGCAATAAAAAATTCGTATTTTTTATTTATTCAGTATTATCCAAATTTTCCTTTACAAATTTAAATTGGATTCATTCGGAGTTATTTATATATAATAATACCTCAATCCAAGTGACGAAAAATATGCAATATACGTCTCGGTATTGGCGTTTTTGTCGAACGTAGAAGGAATGGTGAATATAACACGTGCAATAGTAACCACTCAAACCTGCTAATGACAGGTCGTAACCCCTGCAAATTCATATATATATATATATATATATATATATATATATATATATATATATATATATATATATATGTTTATATATATATATATATATATATATATATATATATATATATATATGTATATATATATATATATATATATATATATATATATATATATATATATATATATATATATATATATATATATATATATATATATATATATATATATATATATATATATATATATATATATATATATATATATATATATATATATATATATATATATATATATATATATATATATATATATATATATATATATATATATATATATATATATATATATATATATATATATATATATATATTTATGTTTTATTTATAATGACGGCCTTATTTATGTAAATTTTGCGTATCGGATTAAAGAGGTTTCGCAATATCGCTTGTAACCTAATGACGGATGAAATTATATTATTGAATCGGCGCTTGAAAAATGGAAATTGCCCAAAATTGCCACTTTGGCTTTTTTGCAACGATATTTACGACCGAATGATCTCATTCGAGTTGTAAATCAACATTGATACGCTTCACTTAGAAATTGCTCATATTTTCAAGGTAGAATGGGGTGCCTGGGGATTTGGGAAAAGGGTATCAATCGAAAGTTTCAATGTTAAATAAACGTTAGTAATGATAAATATTTTTGCTGGTTCTATTGTAAATAAATTAAAAAAAATGTTAAAATAAGCACTAAACTTTTTGTATCGATTTTTTTAATATGTAGGGGTCTTGTACATAGCATCGATTGATATATTTCGATCAATTTTGAATTGATTTAAAGTCCCGTGGTTGTTCAGAATTTTCAGACTTGACCCTACAAATGAATATTTTATATATGTATTTTTTCTTTTATTTTCTATTTTCCGAACCACGGGGTGAAATTTGGAAGCCTCTGAGGTTTATTTGTATTAATTTGTATTTATTTAAAAAATTTGTGTTTATAAAAAATATTAACATTTATATATTACTTCATATAAAAATAACAATAGTCGCTTCGCACACGAAACTGATGAATTTTTAACTATGGAGACAGAAATTGCGTGACATATGCAAATTATGATTCAGATTATACATAAAAGGAAAGTTATAAGTATTTTTTTTTGCAATTTTTTTCTTAAAAGTTTATATTTATTTAATATAAATAAGTGGATTAAAATTCAATAGTATAATATATCAGGCGTCTTCCTGGAAACAAAAATATCGCAGATTACCGAAAAAGAATTCTTTTATAAAAAAAAAATACTTGAGAATCTTGATAGACGTCACTTTCAATTCACACGTGAATAGAAATATCCCTTGGATATTGAATAAATACAATTTACAAAAATAAAGTGAAATGGATGTTCAAAACATGGGTAAGTCGGTGAAAGTTACATAAATATATAATATAAAATGATCACTCAGTCAGCTGTTCACAAGGCATAAATACCCCAAAAAATACTTCTTTTTCGTAATTTTGAGATGTCTATTGTAATCCAAACAAAGTAAATGTATTATAATCCAAGTAAATTTATTTCACGGAAATAGAATTCTCTCATTTTTAATATAAATTTTACTTGGCATTTACACCACTATTTCTTCAAATCTATTGTGACACGTGTTTTGGTGGATTTCGAATCATTTGTTATGATTCGAATTCGAAATCGAAATCGAATGCTAATGCATCGAAACACGCGTGACATAGATTTTAAGAAATAGTAGTATTTATACATAATGCCATAACGGAATCGCGGAACAAAAGTGGAACTGGGAAGGTCATGTGGCTCGTATGTCTGAGAATAGATGGACGAATAGAATAAAATGGTCTGACAATATTCAAAAAGTGTCAAGAGAGTCGCGTCTAGACGACTGTGGAAGTCCAAGAGGGAAGCCTTTGTTCAATACTGGACACAACAAGAAGGCTGAAGTAATTTAGTAAATAATACCATAAAGTGACTGCCGAATCAATTAATGGATATAAGTTTTTCTCACCTGATGGTGATGATGTTCTGGGCGGCAGCGCGCAGCGGCGCGACGAGCGGCGCGTGCTAGCAATCCGCCTGCCGCCGCTAACCATAGAAGCAGTAGCGGCGCTCCGAGAAGAGCGTACAGCATCCCCGCCGCCTTGCCTGCTGCTGTTCGAGGGGCCGCGCTACCCCACCCTGTTATAAAAAAAGTATATTTAAAAAAAATATGTATATTTGGTTTTAATTAAGTTTTTTTAAAAGAAATTTTACTTAAAGACGACCGGATAAATATATCAATGTTTATATAATCGGTGTTTTATTACTGTAGGAAAAATTGTAAAAGGTAGTTATAATAAAATATTTCATTTATAATTTGTTTAAGTAATTGGTGAATATGAAAAAGTAAATCTCATATAAACAAAGATAAGATATATTTTTTAAATATTTTATTTCTTTGCACGTATTTCATTTAGACTTATAAGGACATGCATGTTATCTTTATTTCTATACGTAAAAAAAAAACAAACTTGAAATGTGCATTTAAAAAATATATAGGTAGGTACTATTATTTTTTTTAAAATTAATGCCGTCGCTATATTAAACTTTTGATTGGGGTTTTTCAACCCCTGCATTGCGTTATAATTAGTAGACCTCAATTATACTTAATTTGAATTGTGTGCAGATTTGAATAATTGTTCAGCCAGTGTATTTTTTACAATCCTTTAAAAATTTTACATTTCGTTTATTTACTACTAAAGTAATGATTAAAAATATTATGTACAAAGTACATTGCTTTACATACTCTGATTTATATCATACGTAAAAATATACCCATGTCAACCGGAGGTGACTTCCATATTGACAAAGAGGGCCACATATTGAAACGGGTTCTATGATCGTTCGCAATTTATCGTTATCCAAACACATTCAACATCAGATTTCCTCTCGCAGTTGTCGGCAGTTGGCAGTAATCCAAGCTGTAATGGACCCGACTAACTTTGTTTTACGAGATAGCTTTATTGGGCTAAACTAAGCCTTTTCTGTAATCAGACTACACGTGGGAAAATACATCGAAATGTTTTTGTCAAATTAAGAGACCAAAAGTAGAATAAACATAAAAAATTGTAAATGGTATCAAATACCATCGAACTTTTGTAAGGTTCATAACGAAACGGAAAAATATTTACATACTTAAATTTTCTCGTTCCAATTCAATGCGTCTCACCCCGAAATAAAGCTGATATGTAGATCTTATGTATTACTTTATATTTCATACCGATATTTACTTTTTTTCCTGTTTGAAAGATTTTTTAATACCATTATGATATTTTTTACTCGATATTGTTTAATTGAATAAGAAAATTAAAAAAAGTTAGTGTGTAAATGGTGCTATGGTGGTGAAGGGTGGTATTGTTTGCATGCTGTGGCAGTGATTGTCCTGACGAAGAAACGGGTACGTCTCGAAACCGGTAGACATAAAAATCTTGGTGAGTGGTTAAATACTAATATTATTAACATTTTTGTAAAAAAATAAAAAAGTAAAAATGACTAACCATGTAAATGCTTTAAATATTAATAATATTGAGAATACTAAAAAAAGTATTTGAGATGGTTTGGGTATGTGGATCAAATAAGTGATTAATGAACAGGAAAACAGATTTACAAAGCGAATGTTGTTGCTAATAAAACAAGAGGAAGGCCGAGGAAAACTTGGCACGATTAAATATTTTAAATACTAGTCAGGTCAGGAGTCGGAATAAACGATGGGTATGTATGAAGAGATGCATGAACGTGGAAGAGGCGACAACTGTTTGCAAAGACATTCTCTCTGCCTAAACCCGAAAGAAAATGACGTGATGGTTAGTTATTTAGTTCATTATTATACTCAACACGATTTCTGAAGGATATTTAAGAACGAACTAAATGAGCACTGCTGATATTTTAGTACACTTTGCATATAAACTATACTGTCTTAAAAATTAAATAATTATATTAGATACAACATTTTGAGTGTGTCCAAATACTTGTTCACAAAATCTGGATTATCTCCAATTACAGGAGTTATTTTCATATTATTTTTTGACATCTCATCAAAGATGAAGAAGAATATGGAAGTCTGGGCATTTACGGGGCTTACGACCGTCATAGGCTGGTTTGAGTGATCACTTTACACACGTGTAAAGATGAGATGAGATGAGATGTCAAAAAATAATATGAAAATAACTCCTGTAATTGGAGATAATCCAGATTTTGTGAACAAGTATTTGGACACACTCAAAATGTTGTAAATAAATTATCTGGTCAAATTATAAGCTTAATAATAAAAATGAAAATGGTATTTTCTGGCGTTTCTCATGTGTGTGATTATAATCCGGGATTCGGATCTCACATACTAATATAAGAGTTTCTGCTTAATAAAAAGCTTCTTTACATCTCACCAATAGATGTCTCTAGTGAAGTTTTAGTGATTCATGAACAAGGTTTCTAAATTGGTTCATATATATAGAACTTCCAAGAATTTGAGTAGTGTGGTTGTCAATAATGGGTAGAATTGGTGAATGTTACACGTGTGTAAAGTGATCACTCAAACCAGCCTATGACGGTCGTAAGCCCCGTAAATGCCCAGACTTCCATATTCTTCTTCATCTTTGATGAGATGTCAAAAAATAATATTATATTAGATGGTAATAAACGGTATTTTAGGTATTTATTAAAGTATGCAATAATTGAATCCTTAAAAATTATAGCACAAAATAAGTGTATAAAATAATCAAATAATATAAAAAAATAATTATAATATAAATGTAAAAATAATGTAATAAAATATAAAATAACAATAATACTTAAAAAAAAATCAAAATCAAGAGAAGCGTTGGAGGAGTAAAATTTATTCATATTTTAAAAATCACTGTTTTTAAAATAATCTGAGCACCCGGTAAGTCAACTGGGTTAAAAAAAACTCCCAGTTAAAAGCTCTTTTTGTTTGATAAAAAGTTGCGCCATTTAAGTTCTCGTGGGGGCCATAGATAACAATGAAATCTGTGTTTCTGTGTTACGGTTGCAAGTGACAAGTGTTTAACAAAGTGAGTCTGCAATGGCGTGAACAATGAAATACTGCGGCCAGAACGTACAACTTATTTCTACACCGAACGGAGAATTTTGCCAACTGTTATTTGAATCACTCTTTAACTGCAAAAGAAATGTGCTCTATGCGTTTACACACATAGAAAACGAGCAAGGAAAATTCAACGTCTTTGGATGTTAAAAACAACTTTTCAACAAATGTATAATGTACGATCTTTTTACTTTTATATTTTTCACAAAAATGTTTAAATCTATTTTAATTATTCTCAGATCATGGTCTATTACTTCGTTTTTCCCAAGAAAGAACAGTTTCCATTCTTCGCCATAACACATCATTCTTCAGTAATTCCTTTTCAGTCCAAGCGGCCAGACTTACGTCTCATAAAAATAACCTCTCCTTGTAAAAAATGCACCTTCTCTTATAATTTTTAAGAAACGCCTGAGACATTAGTATTTTTCATTACAATTGTAACTGTCCATCAAACCACCTCCCTTAGTTTTTCCTCTATCTCCTTCCCTAAACTCCCTTTTTCCTTTGCCCTCCTTATTATCATCTTTTGTAATTTATGTTTTTGAAATGTTCAAGTACCATCTACCCTCTGATTGCAAACAGCTTTATATGGTATCAAACGTTTTGATCAATATCACTAGTCTGTTTTTAGTTGGTTGGAAGATATTGCTTTTTAGCAATAAACTGCCAATAAACTTATTTCTTTTCTGTACAGAAAGTTTAAATAAATAAATAAATAATTAAGAACAGTTAACCCTCCTTTAAAGTTGAAATGTTCATCCAGTTATTTCTACGGGTTAAAAAAAAAGCAATATTAAACATTAACCCCTTATAATGTTCACTGCAATAACGCGGTACCTATCTCAACGTTATAGGGAGTTTACTGTATATAACCACTTACCAAGAATTTTTGTTTCCCGGTTTTAGGACGTACCCGTCTCTTTGTCACGTCAATCACTACAACATTATGCAAACAATACTACACGTCACTAGCATAGCACTATTCGCACACTAATAACAATATTATATGTTGATCACATGCGATTTTGGTCGACCCGAGAACCAATATGCAATATGTTAGTGACGTGTAGTAGTCCTGACGAAGAGACGGGTACGTCTCAAAATCGGTAGCAAAAAAAATAGGTTAGTGATTATATACTAATATTACTATGTTTTTTAGTAAACCAATAAAAAAGTTAAAATGACTTACCATAAAGTAAACACTTTAATTAATAATAACATTTACAATATAAATACTTTCTGTTTATTGATATTTAAAAATACAAGGTGTTTTTTTATACCACCTTTAAAATTACCTGAAGCTCAGAAGATTTAATTATTTCTTATCTTACTTAACAGTTAATCACGAATACTGATAAGAGTTTCGTATGTACTATACGGTATCAATAAACTTAAGAAAGGTGTGTTGCAATGGTTTGGACATGTGAGGAACAAATTAATGAGGTGAATTTAGTTGGAAAATGGAGCAAAAGTAGACTAGGAAAACGTGGCAGGAATAAAAATAATCGGCGGGTATGTATGAGGAGATGCATGAATATGGAAGATGAGAACAATGTTTGCAAATACAGAGTGTAAAGGCATTCTTTTCTCTCTGCCTACCCCTTTGGCGAAGTGGCGCGATGGTAAGTTAGTTAGTAAATAGGTATTTATTTCATAGCATTACATTGGATGTTAATATAATGGGGACATTTTACAATGTATAAGAATTTAATGTCGTTTACATAAATTATGGAGAGTAATGAATTCACGTTGTAAAGTATCTGTACCTGAGACAAAAGAGTCAAATACAAATACTGCAATTAAAAATACATACATTAACATAAAAAGTTACAATGGAATATTTAAAACCAAGTACTTTTAATACACGAATGGGGCACAAGTCTTTTATACAATTGTTATTATGTTACTATGTGGAGTAAAATACATAGGAAATAACAAGCAACTCGATGAATATTGCACCCCGTATTAAACAACATGACCCCTTACATCGTGAAAACGTAATATGTTCGGGCATTCGCGAACACTTCATTATTCACAGTAATTACTGGAAGGGGTGTGTGTCCATTAACAGCAATAATTACTACTTTAACGGCAAGCTTTTCCATTATTCGCCTGGAAAAATGAAGTTGTTCGCAAGGTTGTATTGCAAAATGTGGCTCAATAACCACAGAGATGGTTAATCTGTATATATCGCTCGTTCCTTTCAAGAACGTCATAAATAAAAAATCGTCAATTTTCTGTTGTGCATGTTTTCGGAATGCCCAGAAAATTTACTATATCCCAGCAAAAGCGACATATTTTTAACTTAATATTTACCCACTACAGGGCAGAAAGTGTTGTTTTTGCATTTTGAAGAAAAGGTATTGTTTAATTATTTTTTTTTTAAATATGGTAAATATTTTTCAAATGGAGAAAAAATGTTGAGGTTTTACCTAAAAAGAAAAAAGTAAAAAGTTCAGTAAGTGGCTTTATACTTATTTTTAATACATTGTATTATATTTTTAAACTTTAAAAAAGTTCTCCTGAAAAATGAAGTTTTTTGATTTATGACGTTCTTGAAAGGAGTGAGCGATAAATGTTTTAAAAAAAGAAAAAAATTGCCTACTCATATTGTTAAGGAAGGATTAAGTTTTGTTTTTATTTTGGTAATAAAATGCATGACATACAACATATTTAAGTATGTACAAGGCTAAAGTCGTATAAAATACGAAAAATAAATGTTTTCAAGCTTTCTTTGCTACGACATCCATAAATTCGTACAATGTTATTGTTTATTTCTACACCTTTCTCAGTTATTTAAAAAGCAAGTATTTTTAATTTATTTTTTTTATTTTTTATGACTGATTTATTTTGGCTTTATTCACGGAAAAAAAATATTTAAAAATTTTGTGTCAACTAGTACACTTATATTTAAAAAATGCAGTCGTTTTCTTTAAAACGATAAGAATTGATCATTTAAAAAAAATCAAATACAGTTTTTTTCAGGCGACAACTTAAAATTAGAGGAATAAAAAAATGTCATCGTGTATAAATTAAATTAAATCATTTCATTTTTGTCGTAAGAAGTGGCTCTTAATAAATTACGTTTTATCAGATTCATTGATCAATATTTTTAATAAAGCTGCAATAATTGATTTTCATTCAGAACTTTATGAAAAAGAAGCACATATATTTTAATTGAAAAAAACGTTTTTTTTATGTGAAGTGAGGTTTGGACATTGGGGTCAAATGAGACAGAACGGATAAGAGCATAAATTTACAATATTTTTAGTATCTATGAAATACATTGAATAAACGTCTCTGCTAATGGAGCTAAAATATCTTACTCAAATCAACCAAAAAAGGGGACCGAGAATAAGTATGAAAAGAGTGTTAATTAAAAAAAAACAACTACCGAATTTAAGTAGTGTGGTTGTCAATCATAGGTAGAAAGGTGATTATAACATATGCATAAAATGTTAACTTAAACCAGCCTATGATAAGTCTTAAGCCCTGTAAAACCCCTGTAAATACTAAGACGCCCATTTTTCTCACCATCTCTGTTGATATCTCAGTATAAGAATGTAAACGCTTAAAAGAAAAAAAAAGTTTCTTTGCAGAATATTTTTATAAAATTATCAATAAACACACACAAACAGGAACAAATACATAAATAATTGTCTCATTAAGTAAAGCTGATAGATGTTTGCTCATGTCTAAATAATGTCAATAAGGCTTAACGTGATCGTTTTCCGCCCAATCTCACTACCTTTTCGGCGAAACAAATCTTAGTTTTTATTTCTCTCTCTAGTTTGGGCCAGTAATCCCCAAGTGTCCGCGGGGCATAAATAACCCCCTCGATCCCATCCCCAGTGGCCTGGAATTATAGAGATTCATCATAGTTCTTCACCACCTGCTTTCCAACACCACTTTTTTGGTGCTTTATCCATTTGAGCAACGCGATATTTCACAAAGCAGAGCTTTGCTGCAATGCCGATGGCTCTTTTTCCATTTTGTGTGCAAATGAAATAGGCAAAAACAGCGCTACATTCATCCCGAGATTTGGCTTTGTTCGAAATACAGAAAACCAAAAATACGCAATGACTTTAGTATTGAGCTTTTTGCTCTTATTGTAAAGAATATTATTTCAACAATGGAATTAATAAAATGCCTGATTTTATTTAAAAAAAAATAAAATTATAAAGATAGTAAAAATTGTTGTATACATTGTAAATTATTATTTATTTTTAAATTACAGAGTGGAAAAACAAATAAAACCAGCAAACATCGTGGATGTGTTTTTTCTCCTTATTGATCCTGAATTTTTAGAACCCCTGATTTCTCTGTCTAGATTGATTATATTATTTTTTGACATCTCATCAAATATTAAGAAGAATATGGAAGTCTGGGTATTTACGGGGCTGACGACCGTCATATTCTGGTTTAATACACACGTCATAGGATTCGGACCTCACATACTAATATAAGAGTTTCTGCTTGATAAAAAGCTTCTTTACATCTCACCAATAGATGTCTCTAGTGAAGTTCTAGTGATTCAAGAACAAGGTTTCTAAATTGGTTCATATATATAGAACTTCCAAGAATTTGAGTAGTGTGGTTGTCAATAATGGGTAGAATTGGTGAATGTTACACGTGTGTAAAGTGATCACTTTATCTGAATGGAAAAAGGTGGTAACAGCAGCTTTTCTTTTCCAAGAAAAATGTTTTATTTACAAAGCAAATAAAAAGTGTGTTTTAAATCGCCTTGTACATTTGAATCTTATTCACAGGTTCTCAAACCTTTTTTATCTAGCACCCCCTGTTAAAATATATAAGGAAACAAAATTGCTAGAATGTCCCATCATAAAAAGGGATGAAGTTGCAGTTTCAGTGTATCTAGTATCCTACAGAATATTTCTCTAGCGCCCTTCGGGAAACAATCGCACACACACACACATACACACATATATATATATATATATATATATATATATATATATATATATATATATATATATATAAATATGTATATATATAAATATATATATAAACATAAATATATATATATATATATATATATATATATATATATATATATATATATATATATATATATATATATATATATTCATATATATATATATATATGTGTGTGTGTGTGTGTGCGTGTGTGTGTGTAGTTCAATATGAAAATCAATGGTATTTGATGTTTCTTTAATACAATACACAAAGCAGTATCAGTTAATATCACTAATTCAAATTAAAGATAATATGTAATTCCTAAGAGAAAATGTTTACATTGATCTGAATAAATCGCGTTTGTTTTATTTATAAATGGTTCTTTGGCATACAAAATGAAGCACAGATATGATAAATCTGAACAGAATACAAGAGAAGGAATGCTACATGCTACATACAAATATTAAACGCGGATTCGCGAAAGACGAAACATACAACGTACCCTTGTTATTCTATTATACGAATAACATACTGGCATTTCTCGACTTAAGAAAGGGTTCCGATACAGTGGTAAATACAACGGCAAAACTACACTACATTTTCTTCATAGATATATGGCATTTATTTGAAATTGTATACGCAGAACAGTTTCATACATTTGTTTAGGCATATGCATACAATATTTATTTATTTGGCGTTATTAGATTCACATCAATAATAAAAATTATGTGCATAATAAAAATGTAGTAATAAGTTAGTAAAAACTAGATTCCTTTAATTTTTCCTTTATATTTTAACATGTTATTTATTGTTTATTTGTATATATATATATATATATATATATATATATATATATATATATATATATATATATATATATATATATATATATATATATATATATATATATATATATATATATATATATATATATATATATATATATATATATATATATATATATATATATATATATATATATATATATATATATATATATATATATATATATATATATATATATATATATATATATATATATATATATATATATATATATATATATATATATATATATATATATTTATATGTGCAAATACATTTATTTTCTTATCCTGTATCTTTTAAAATCCTCTGTGAACTGTTATTTCTTTTAATAATGTTTTTTAAAAGTTAATTTCATTTTTTGTTAAAATCTATTGTAACACGTGTTTCGATGCAATCCGAAGATGCGGAATTCATCGTAAACACCGGTGTAAACTAATTTTATTTATTGACTTCGCGTTTAATTTGTAGAACTCCATTTTAATTTATGTATTTATTTTAAATCAAACACAGATTTTTTGAGTCTACTAAGTTGTATTTTATTAACAAAAAACACATAAAAAATTATATTGTGACAATTGTTTCGCCTTGTTAGGGCATTATCAAACGAATGTCGTATCAAACGAACATTCATTTGATAATGCCCTAACAAGGCGAAACAATTGTAACAATATAATTATTTATGTGTTTTTTGTTAATAAAATACAACTTAGTATACTAAAAAAATCTGTGTTTGATTTAAAATAAATACATAAATCTAAATTTTATACCTGTGTCTTTGAGACGTTGGGTGAATTATTGAAAATTAGAGGAAACACGGACAAAAGGGTGAGGCTTTGTTTATTTTCTTATTGAATATATGGAGTTAATTATAATTTAAATTAAAATGAATTTCTATGGTCAAAAATATTGTTTATGACTTTTTGAAAAGTTTATGACTTTTCTTATTTATGCTTTTTAGGAAATCTATGTACTTATATTATTGTTGTTATAATAGTTATTTTTTCAAATGTATAGCAAACTATTTAAAATTATTAATTATATTTAAAAACATTTTTGAAATCAATTTGTTTGATGATGTTTATTTTATTTTGTTTAATTGTCTTGTACATGTTTTATTTTTATAATTAAAAAATCATGTTTTACCGCAAAATTTATTCGAAATCAATAAATAAATTGTTAAAATAGAAGAAATAAATGAAATACATATGTTGATAATTTAAATTCTATTTTATTATGGTCAATAAAATAATAATTGTTGATTAAAAAATGTAAGTGAAAAGATGAGTCAACAATAAAGATAAAGCATTTCGTAAAACGGTTGAAGTAGGATGTAGACATCTAGTTTAACTTTAGACGTTAGAGGTATCCGTTTGCCAGAAATAACAAACGAGACACCGTGAGTCTAGCTTCTTCCCGTGATGTTGTGGAGGATATTACCATGCAATTTACCTCATACTTTGTTTATTTCTTGAAAAATACTGTATATTATTTGCTTTCAAAGGCGATTCATTGTTTTCTAGCAAAAATGTATTATGCGTTTAAAACTACATATATGCTCTCAGGTAATCTACGCATTTTCAGGTAAAAAAATATACCTATACTCTGTTTTCTGTAACTTAACAATCAAAAATAAAATTTACAGAGTAAAATATTAATTTAATATACGTTTGAAAATCGTTTAAATGTGTTGATTTATCATCTGTTCTATCTTTACCCACAGAATAATACATTTTTGATGTAAGTCTTTTTCTCTATCAGTGAGGAAAGATGAACAAGTGCATAATGGTTTTTAAGGTGAAATGATTGATATTTTTCTTCTGTCCGCTAGCGTCGAATTTCTTCTTGGATGATCTTCAATCGTTAGTCTGCTCAATTTATTTTTGATAATGTTTCATTTCATGGTCAAATGTTTGATATAAATTATTTCTACTTTTTGTCACTGCAGACATACTTATATGCCAAACTTTAGAACATATTTTGTGGTCTTACCCGATTCTATTTTTGTCAATATTCTGAAGAAGCCTCTCACCATTGTTTGCGTTTCTTTTATTTTTTATCGTGTATGATATATTTTTTGATAGTTCCATAAAAAAAAACAAGGTTTTCAAAACGTTTTGATATCATTATGGCGATTAATTAATAACGAATAAATTATTTTCAGCTAATAACATTCTATCCATTTTTAATTTCGAGGGATGAAAAGAGATGTCGGCTTATGATATTGATTAACGTGAGATCTCATCGTATTTTAATAATAAATTTTTCACTTAAAAAAAAGTTCAACTTTCATAAATAAGAGAATATGTGCAATAAAGTCTGAAATCTGGAACACACGACAGTCTCGCGTTTAAAGCTCCGATATATTCCCGTTTAATAGTATTTTGCGACAGTGTTGAAAGCTTTTGCTGCTACAAGGCTGTAAAATGAACCAATATAGGAACATTCATTATTCATTATTTTTTTCATTTTTCAATACTTTCTACGCCATCTTGTAAAGCCATACGCTAAATGATGTAGCAAAATGTCGGCGGTAATAAAAATTTATTGCGGATATTTATTTACGTATGGTTTTACGAAATTTTACTTTAAAAAAATATACGATTGTGGCATAGTTATATTCGGAAAATTATTCGGGTTATGACTTAATTCTCTTATTTTTTTTTTTATCTAAACCTTTTTTTGTTATTCACGCTTGTTTCTTTCATAACAATGTTCTGTTCATTCCGTAATTAAATGTATGACAACTTATGTAATTAAAATGAAATGTAATTCATGTCGTTTTGGGTGAGTATTTGATGATTTTTCTTCATGATGTTTATAAATATGTAATCTGTGAACATTTATAATTTCCTTCAAGTAATTTTTATTGGAGAAAAATAACCCTCGACATCAGTTTTGCATTCGACCGTTTACTCAACTACGTCACAGTATCTGGATTTTTATTCTTGTTGCAGAAAGTAAAATAAGTAAATGGAGGTTACTCAAAGAAACATTCATGTATGTTGAAATATCAATATAAATCATGATGTGATAATTAACGTAGTAGAAAGAGACCATTTCGTTACAAAAATGGGTGCAACTCTGTAGGCCGCTGGACGTTAAAAGCAATTTCCTAACGTAAATGAGTATCTACTACTTTCTATCACTTTTCGTACGGAAGCTTTTAGAAAAGTAAATAACGTCACTGATTCACGGTGTAACTTTTCACTTTCTTACATCAAATATCCCATCTGATGATATTTGACAGACTTTTTTCGATTTGTTCAAAAGTTGAAAAGGTACCATTAATAAATTAACGGTTTTTTAATTGATTTGAAACACAAACTAATTAAATGTCCATCAACTATTTCCGAGAATTTTTAAAGCTGTAAGGAATTATTGTGGCGCGTTTGGTTCAAAATTATCCAATTTAATATCTTAAATATTTGATAAATTAAAATATTTCAGTAAGAATCGTTTTATTTCCTCCATTTCGATAGAAGATAAGTGTGAAAACGACTGATTCTTATGATAAGATTTTCAGACTAACTTTCTTATTTTATAGATACATGTTTGACTACGATGATAATTGTTTACTTAACTTGTTTGACTACGATGATGATTGAACTTAAACACATGTTTAAGTTCAATCATCATCGTAGTCAAACAAGTACCCTGATAAGCATATTTTTTTAAAATTTGGTACATGTTTTACCACGATTAAAATAGTTTTTTGTTTTTAAATCTCAGATACGTTTTTTGTATTCGCGGTCTAATTACTTTCCGGAAACACCTCCAAATAAAGAATTGGATTTCTGCTGAAAGTATCGTAAATTATTATTTCGTAAGTAATGTGGATACATTGGCGTGTCGGGAATAGTAACACGAAAACCCTAATTAGAGAAACATCTGTTTCCGCGGTAAGTGAGCTGATAATTACGATATATCCCTAATGTAAATTAAATCACATCACGAGTATGGCACGATTTTTTTTAACACCAGTCACGATTGATTTTATTCCTGGAATAATTTAAAGTTAAAACATGCGATGACATTGAGATAGTACCAATACAAAAAAAATAAGCGTTTATTTTTTTATTTCTAGATTGAAATGATAAAGTTATAAAAAAATGTACGGCCTTACCTCAACTGATACTTATACTAACTGATAAGGGTTTATTAAGAAGTGCTTTCATATATTATATTTAATTATCGATAATGGCGTTAAACTGGTCGGTGAGTTAGTTCCGTTATTTATGTTTTAGCAAATAACACAAACACATAAGTGATCTTAATGAATCGTAACTCACATTCCCAAGTTTCTAAGTTATTTTTGTAGGTCATTGAAAGCTAAGACAGATAACATATAAAGTTGAAGCAGATTTTTTAAAATAAATTTATTACATCGAATTGTTTTCTCCTGTCATGTATGTAGCTTTACTACATTCAGCACACATAGCAAATAATCGGAGTGAAGATTATTACTTGGTTTGTTTATACTAACGGATAAAATAATAATAGTTAGTATTTGGGATCGACACATAAAAGTGTTTTTATAATAATATTTACAAAAATAAGTATTGGCTGAGATTTGTCACGTTTGGAATCAATCACTTTGCTCCAAATAAGAGTATATCTACAAATTCACGAGTATATACCCTATAGTAGTCGAGCTTGCTGCCTCAAACAGTGTGGTCATATACCAATTTCTCCGTAATTTACCATTTTACTGCTGAAATGGACATATAACGAATTGCGTATCCATATGACACTCCATAACTAAGTGGATTTACTGTGAAAGCTTTTACACTAAAGTACCACGTATATTTCAGTATACTATTGTGAATAAGTGAGTTTTGAAACTTTTATGTTACGCCTTCTAAGATGCATGAATGCATTGTGTTTTGAGTTTTGACACTTACAAATAGAATTAACGTTTTATAGAAAAAATATTACTACCTTCCTTTTTAAAAATAATCAACTGTTTACAAACTCCGCATAAGGGTATAGAAAACAAATTACTAATATAGTAAAAGGTACACTGCTAGATGATTTCTTTTCTTTATAACCCTTATCCACACCCAATGGCCCATAGGGCACTGTTACCTTCATTGTTAATTACATGAAGGCAAGGTGATCAGTCTTGAGCTCTTTGTACCAGTACACGGCGATATCAATTGATAAAAGAGAGAAAATCAGCTATTTTTATTTTACTCTCACCACGAATCAAACTCGAGGTGTCCAATACGGTAGCCAACCATGCTTACCACTTCACTGCGGAGGCATACTAATTTAATTGTCTTCAAAAGTACATATGTGCATTGCATATAATGATATGCATATTATTTTACAAAACTTTTAAGAATTGTATTCATATAATTGATTTGAACATGGCAGTACTGTTTTTTTGCCGCACAGTATAACTGCATCATTGTGATTATTTTTTCATAAATAACTATTCATGCAAAACGAAAATATTTATGTATGAAGTTAAAATATTCAACGAAAATGCGATGTTTCGTGCTCAATCGGTGGGTCGTGGGCGCCTGGTAGCTCATGAGGGTTTCAAAGGCGCCTTCGGACTACAGAATGTACAGCATTGCAGCCTTCGCTCCAATCGACTAGCTAAAAAAAGCTCATTGAGACCATGATATTTTTTTAATAAAGAACAATAGGTCAAGCACTTCATACTTTTTACTACTTAGAACCCAAGATCTATTGTTTATCTGCTATTTTTAATGAAATAATTTATATATATATTTATAACACTACTATCAATCATGACTAGTAAATATCATAATCTAGCTATGATTAAGTACTGAATATCAAAATCAGAAATATTTTTGTTATATGTACAAATATGTCAATTTAATACACTTTTCAAATACATCAAGGCGTGTTGTGTTTGAAAATACAAATCAAATTGTGATGGAATGGGATTCGAACCTAAAACCATTGATTTATAGTCAACGATATTAGGAACATAACAACGGGGTTACAACCTGACTTTAAATATTAATACTATGACACAACACACACAACTGAAAATATGTACTAAAATATATAACATGTGTGGATAATATCAATAATGATTTATACAAGGGAATGGCATCAAATTCGGTAATTAATACAGTAAGCTCTTTGCTATTTAGAAATTATTTTTGGTTGGTTGGAAGATATTGCTTTTTAGCAATAACCCCGCCAATGCATTTTTTTCTTTTGTGTACATAAAGCTTAAATAAATAAATCAAATAAATTAATATTGTAGTGCATCAAAGTCAGTAGACTTTACTGCAATACAATACAGTATAACTCAAATATAACATAACAATTGATATGCAATTTTGAGTGCAGTTTGTGGCAAACATAATATTGGAGGAATGTAAATAGAAAACTACCGATGGTCAATATGACTTCACTGCGATTTCCGACTCGGACCGTTGATAAATTACTCCATTAAAATTATTAATGTTAACTACAGAGTCACGTAAGTAAAAGTCAAAACGTTTTTCGATAATATGAAATATGAAGTATATATTTATATAATTGTTTAAAGGTTACAAACGGGTAAGTGGCTCAAAAGCGAGTGATTTTATTAGTATAAAAATTAAATTGGATTACATATGTACATATCGCTCCATAACTCCTTAAACATAACTCCTTTCAAGAACGTCTAAAATAAAAATAAAAACTTGATTTTCCAGGAGAACGTTTTTAAAGTTTAAAAATATAATACAATGTATTAAAAATAAATATCAAGCCACTTATTTAACTTCTTACTGTGCAACAGATCTTTTTAGGTAAATCCTGAAAGTTTTTTCTCCATTTGAAAAATATTTTGTAAATTTCAAAAAATAATTATGCAATACCTTTTCTTCAAACTGCAAAAACAATTCTTTCTGCCCTATAGCGAGTAAATATTAAGTTAAAATATGCCTCTTTTGCTGGGATATAGCACATTTTTTGGGCATTCCGAAAACATGCACAACTGAAAATTGACGATTTCTGGTTTATGACGTTCTTGAAAGGAGTGAGCGATATGTATGAAACCTACTTTATAAGTCGGTACTTGAAAAAGCAATTTTCATTTTATGTATCGTAGATGAAAACATTTTAATCGAGTTATGCGAAGATGTTTTTGTATTGTTCACATTTTTATGGCTGTTGATGTATCAAAATTATTACATTTTGTTTCGAATAATTTAAAAACCAATTTTCACCAATATGTTGGAAATTTCAGGGATGAAAAAACAAATATCCACGTAAGTTTCTTATGAAAACGTTTACCTAATTTTCCTCGACCATTTTTCACAGCAATTGTTTTATAAAACCCCAAACCCCGAATCATACGAAGATTGTATGTTTCTGTTTTTTTTTTTAATTTGATCAAGGTATATACATGTTATTTGGTTAAAATATTAATATTTCAATCTATGTTGAAAATATTGTAGGCAAAGTCTGTTTAAATAAAAATAAAAGTTGAAGGAGTAAATAAGGTTTGTAAATTTGACGGGATTTCCTGTTTTTCCAACAGCATTCGTTAATTTAAAAATCTAATCAGTTTCCTAAAAGCTTTATTAAAAAAACACTTCCTGTTTTACGGTGTATCCTAAAAATCTGAGTGATTGAGCTTTTTTATACTTAAAAAGGGGGATACACAATTTGATGTTTTCTCATAAAAACGCTCCTTTAATTGAGTGATTTATTGTTTTTAATCACGAATAGATCAAATTAATGGGTGAGCTGGAAGCTGATTTATTGCATTAAGTCTGTATATTGTCAAGTAATTTTGTTTATTGCCTCAATTAGCTCGTGTCATTAATTAACGAAATCCTTTTAGTTCACTGAGTTTCAAATTAAATTTAAAGAATTCTATGAACAAATAATTGGTTTTAGAATTCTATTATTTTGGTGGTTTTATTTATATAAAAATAATAAAATACCGAGAGCTTTTATCAAACTTGCCTCTTTTACAAAGCATCAGGTTCTCGCTACCCAAGACGTCCACTGCTGACAAATTCATAGGCAGTTATCATTTGAACTTCGGGATGTGGACCTGACTAGATATAATAAAAGAACCCGGAAGCAGTTTGTGAACTCAATACGATCCACAAAAAGAGTAGACTGGAATTTGAACATATTTAAAATAAATACGTATCCAATATGTATGTGTCATAAAACAGATGATAAAGCATTGAAAATAGTTTTTTATATGCTTATTTTTAATTAAAGTACTAAAAAAGATTTTTTTGTTAAATTGTTGCATTTCATGAGTTTTTTGAGTTAACACATATTTTTATAGTCAAACATTATTACAAATAAATATTCGTAGCATAATATAATATTTTCAACATTAACTATTTTTATTCAATGTTGAAAATGATACTCAGCACTGCATTTTAGGCATCGATATTCCGTATCTTATATTTTGCTTAAGAGAAAAATAATGCATTTTTTTAGTCATTTAATTTTACTGAAATATCAAATTTATTTTTACTTTTTTACTTTTCTAAAGGATTGTGAAAAATAAATCATGTTTATTGGAAACATACATTGTTTGGACACATTGCTGAATTTTTTTTTCAAGGTGTTAATTAAGGTGTTAATTACGACCCTTATAAGTTAAATATTTCCAAAACTCATCTTCGGCACAGAAAAAAATAAAACCAAAAGATTAATGCTGACAATGAAACAACGCAGATTTTTTTTATAACGTGGTTTTACTGGGCAATATAAAACACATAAAAACACGACCCGTTTGAAATTTGGGTAAGGCACTGACTCCTCTTGTTTTTCTGTTTTTCCTTTAGCGTTTTAGTCAAAAGTTTACAACTACAGTTTTATATGTCGCCCATAAAATAAAGAATGCAGATTTGTCTTTATGTTGGATTTATTTCTTGTACTTCAAAATAGGAATGGTTTGTATGTATCCATTTTCCTCTTAAATGTTTGTTTCTTTCACAAGTAAAACAGTACAATTATTTAAAAATCCAAAAAGTAAGTTTGCCTTTAAACGTATATTATTGGTGTCTCAACTTGAGACAATGCATTTGTCATTTTATATAAAAGAAGATGGAAGTCTAAACACCCAAGGCCTTACGATTTGGCAATTGATAGACACAACTAATCACTTTATATATTTGTGCAACGTTAACCATTCTGCCCAGTATTGAACATCCATACTGTATAATGTTTTTTAAAAGATGTATACATATCGCTCACTCCTTTCAAGAACGTCATAAATCAAAATTCGTAAATTTTTAGTTCTGCGTGTTTTCAGAATGCCCAGAAAATGTACTATATCCCAGCAAAAGCTGCATATTTTTAACTTAATATTTACTCGATACAGGGCAGAAAGTGTTGTTTTTGCATTTTGAAGAAAAGGTATGTTTTAATTATTTTTTTAAATTTCCTAAATATTTTTCAAATGGAGAAATAACCTTCAGGTTTTACCTTAAAAGATCTGTTGCACAGTAAAAAGTTTAATAAGTGGCTTGATATTTATTTTTAATACATTGTATTATATTTTGAAACTTTAAAAACGTTCTCCTGAAAAATCTTTTTTATTTATTTATGACGTTCTTGAAAGGAGTGAGCGATATATGTTATGCACTGTTATTGGTTCATTTCGTATGTTACATTTGTGGAGTAGTTATAATTTTCATAGATGTGTAATTTTGGTTGATGGTAGTGCCCTCCGTTGAGAAATATAATTTGAGAAATATATAGCTTTTTCCAATCGAACATAGGTGAGGTTCATTCGGAATAAGTTCACATATATTTTAAGAAAAAAAAGCCCATTTTTTTAATAAATGTTTTTTTTTTAAAATTAAATATAATTTTTTATCTGATTTATTTTATCAACATTAATTTTTACATTACAGATAATACAGGAATGCGCAAAATTAATCACTCTAATGAAACATGTTATAATTGTTGCAAATGGCGTCGTACGTTAATCATATTTTACATTTGTGAACAAAATAGCTGAAGTATACGTAAAAAAAATGGAGCGAAATTTTGATTTTAAATAACTTTTTTTTTACCATACACAAAAAAATAATTTTAAGTAATTAAAATCTTTATTAAGATATTCACATTTTCTCTGATGATTGAAAAATATGTTATCTGTCAAGTAGCTGCCGCCAGTGTTGATACATATTTGTGCTCATTTAATCAAAATATTTGCGAACTGCAGCTGTCTAGTTCACACATTTTAATTATGATTGACGTACAACACCATTTGCAAAAATTATAACATCTTCCGATAGGGTGATTTATTTTGCGCCACCTTGTTTATCAACATGTCTTATATTCTAGGTGTCTTAATTTAAACGGTGGATCTCTCGTTTTTATGGTGATATGTCTGATATCAGCATTAACAAAAATATACAATAAAAAAGCCTTAAAGCACCTTGTTGTTTTTCGACTGTATAACTAACATGCAATGTGAAATTATCGTGAGTTAAAAATAATCCCATTTATGGAATTGCCATTACTTTTTTTCGATTTTTGTAGAAGAATAAACATTTGAAATCCAAAAAAGGATATCACTCTCGATGGTATATTTTTCTAGTAATCCCGTGTGAACTTACTTTTTTTTGGTTGATGTATCGACTTCCATTGCCGAGGGAGGTTGAGTGATGTAAAAAGAGATGCTATTTATTTGAAATCTAGACCCTTCTGTAGTCAACGAAAGCACTTTATAGAATATGTATGTTTCGGATTAACTCGTGTAGTCTTTTTATCACATCCTTCCTAATTTTCGGTTGCTGCAGGACCTAGTTAGTAAGCCCTGATGGTTGGTGAAATGTCGAAAGGGGAAAATAATACGTTTGAAACGAGTTTACTCAAAAATACATATTCTTCAACGTAACCGAAAATATATAATTAAAATAAAAACACAAATTTTCACATGTGTTTTATATTTGTGATCTCCGTTTGCATATCCGTTTGCATATCGTATTTTTTTATGGATTTAAAGAGGTAATTAATTTAATTGTTTGCTTAAAGAATTCTTTTAAATTTTTTATTCACGTTTTACTAAGTAAATACCACTATTTCTTAAAATCTACTGTGACAGATATGGTGTTTGAAAATGATGCGGAATGCATCGAAACACGTGTCACAGTAGATTTTAAGAAATAGTGTTATTTACTAGGTAAAACATTAATTAAAAATAGATAGATTTTACCACAAAGTGACCGCCGAATCATTTAACGAAAAACTTCTTTTAAAGTTGTTGACAAGTATATATTAAATTGTGAGTGGTAAATTTCATAACGATATGCTTCGTTTAATGTTTATTGAGATAGTTTGCAATTAACTTCAAAATTTGTGTGGCTTTTATCAGTCGAAATTTTGTTTGATATTTAAGGAAGAATGCTCATTTTTAGGTCCACGCTCGAAACAATTTGATGGTTTGAATGTTTTTTAAAGATTTTAAACCTAGACGACTGGGTAGAATCCGTATTATTTTTGAAGACATTGAGTGAACTTAATATAAGTTGTTGGCGTACAGTAGGATCGAAAAGTGTATTGATATGGTCACTTGACATGCTCGCTGATGATTCAATTTTTTTTTCTAAGATAGATGTTAGGATAAAAACAAAAAAAAGCGCAGGGAGGAGCAATTAATTTTTATTTCTTGAATGTTTTCCGCAAAAATAATATTTAGGATTTTTACGGAGTGTGTGGAAGTTTTTTGGTGAGAGTATTTTAATGTTTTTGAATTAATATAAACCCTGGTGATGACAAGGTTCTTGTTGAAACCGGTAGGTTAAATTGTATTTTAAAAAAGTGGTTTTAGCAAAGTTATTTAATTTTATAGGTTTAAAACTATTTTTTGTATTCACCTCCTTTGTGTAAAATAACATTATGACAATTTATTTTGACCGCCTAAGAGAAGTTTTGACAGGGGAACATTAGACCAAAAAAGGTTGAGGATCTGTGATGTACAGGGATGATGATGGAGTTTCTGTCGACTTATGATGTTAACTACTCACCCACGGTAGTGACGAGAGTGAGAGCATACAGAAGACTTCCAGGAAGCCCCCACTGCGGGTCTCTCTCTGCTCTGGCGCCAGCTACAACGGCTCTCTCGAATCTTCTCAGCTGTTCGTGAACCAAACGAGTCCAGTTGCGTTCATACAACACGTTCAGTCTCTCTGTAAAAAAATAATAATATGGGTGATCACGATTCAGTACTAGGGATATTTTTATGGTAATATTTTGGTAATATTCATATTTTGTCTTAATTTTTTTTTGTGTATCACTACATTATCTCATTTCTTAATTACTCCATAGAAGCTATATTCGATTGATTTCTCGCTAACATATTTCTTTTAAATTAAATGGAGAGTTCAGGGGGAGAGGATAAAATGACAAAAACCAAGGATAGGAACCAAGTACAAAAGATATGACGGGGAGTTAGATTAAAAAAAAGGAATAACTCCCTAAGCCTTTATTGTAAAAGCTTGTCTGCAGGTAGTATAGTAAGAATAGGGAAAGAAGATATGAAAAACACGTACACAAATCAAAAATAAATATTTAAAAATTAATTTTACAATTGGCAGGAATCGAACCCGCGACGCTAGATTCGCAGTCGAGTTTCTACCCAACTACGCCACGGCGCCGGCGCCTACCAAGAACAGTTAGTAATATTCATGCATTTATTTTAGTTTATTTAAAAAAGGAAAAGCATTAAAAAAGTGGTAAATATAACTTAAAACGAGTCCTCGTAAAAAATTTTTGGGAAAAATTGGAACATTCATTGTAATTTTTTTTGCATTTATTGAAGATAAATTCTTTTAAACTTGTTTCTGAAAAATGTGACATCGTGGAGCGCAAATATTATTATCATATGGTTTAAAAGTTTTTTGATAATCAGAAATTTAATTTTACAGAAAATAAATCTTTAAACCCTACCAAAATGTATTAATTTACATTATTTGAGACCTTTATTGTTTGGTGGGACTAGGATAAATCCCTTAAATGTAAATCAAGTACCCTAGTTAAATGAGCGCAAGGTAGGTACTGTGTACTCTTTTTACTAAAGGATTCGGGATTTTATTTAAAATTTTGACAACTATTGATTTTGTTTTATTTAACGTATTAATTGAAAAAAAAAAATTACTAAGATTTTAATATGAATTTAACGTAAAATAAGTAAATCAAAAGATATATTGATATTTAGATATCGTATAATATATATTTTTTTAAATTACTATCCAATGTAAATAATTGAAATTTGATTGTAAAACCCTAAACATTTTAATTTTATAACGATTTATATGCGAATATGAGGATATGTCTGGTTAAATGGAAAATATAGAAAATAGAACATTTTGAGTGTGTCCAAATACTTGTTCACAAAATTTGAGTAGTGTGGTTGTCAATAATGGGTAGAATTGGTGAATGTTACACGTGTGTAAAGTGATCACATAAACCAGCCTAAGACGGTTGTCAGCCCCGTAAATGCCCAGACTTCCATATTCTTCTTCATCTTTAATGAGATGTTAAAAAATAATAGAAAATAGAGAGCACACACTTCTTAAACGTTTAATTTGACAATGCTTATGATTGAACGAAAAATTAAAAATAATTCTTAGAGACAGTTATGCTATTAAAAACACAGAAATGTGACAGCAGCTGTCAAGAAGCACGCTGTCCAGCATGACAATATTTAGTATTAAGTGTGATGCTAAAACGTTTATATCACCACAGTTAAAATAAAACTCGAACGCATTCAAATGCAACGTTGTGCCAAAATTTCAAAACAATCCGTGAATTCATTGCTTAAGGAGATTTGAGATTTTGAACAAACGAATATTTACATTATTATTAATTATAAAGTTAAGTGGGATTTATATAGTTTCAAGACGTTAAAATAATGGATGTAGTTTTAATGTTCCAGTATATATGATTTTTAAATATCTACAACATAAATATTAAAATAACGTTGTCATATAATGTTTGTTGGAAATGTAAGTTTATTTCGGTTAATGCGTTCACATGAGCAAAAATGTTTTATAGCTTTCCATGGAACTTTTAACGTTTCGCGTAATTAAATGAAATGTCAACGAACTCCTTCCTTTAATTTATTTCGTGTGCCGAAAAACCCAGATTAAAAGGAAATAAAACGCTTGTATCGTCACGATCTAAGAACACAATATAACTAGAACAACGTAACGATAAAGTTTTTAGCAGGTGTTCGGTAAGCATACTTGATGGGGTATTTGAATCAGAAAGACGAACTAGTTTCAAAGTAGTTGTGTAAACAATCAAAACTAATGTAGTCACCAAAGTAGATTAAATAGATTCTATCCAGCTATTGGGTTTTATAAAGTAAAGTACCTAGTCTGTGAGGACACGTCCTTTGCATATGAAAACCTCAAATGTGGTGTTTGAGGTTTCACAAGGCAAACGGATAAGACAGAAGGGGAGAAAAAAGGTTTAATTAATTGAAATGGGTGGTGCCTTCAGAGCATTAAATAACTGCTTTTGTCTGTTTTGTTCTCCATCCTTATTTTAATTCCGACTCTATAATACACGATACAGTTCAACTGGGTGGCTTGTATATAATTATCAAATAATAAAAAGGGTCCAAAAAGGAAAATTGTGTACAGGTTACTTTGGTTGTGACATGTGAAGATGATTATTTTTCAAATTAAGTCAAAGATTATTCCTTCTGATGACATTTTAAGATGCCTGAAAATCTTTTCATGTGAATTTTTTTTATGAAAATCTTTTTTGATGAGATTTTGACATAATTATCTTTTCTTGTGACATTTTATGAAGATAATCTTTTGTAATTACCTTTTCTGTAGATATTTTTTTATTGTTTTCTTTGTCGATGCCATTTTGAGATGATTATCATTTTTGGTAACATTTCATGATGATAATCATTTTTGGTGATATTTTGAGATGATTATCTTTTCAGTCCAAGCGGTCAAACTATGGAATGAATTAGTGTGAAAAATGCAATATCTCTGATGATTTTCAAGATATGCCTGAAATATTACTATATATCGAATAAAATATCAACTATTTTTTTCCATATACATTTTATTTAACCAACAACCGGTTGTCATCGGAACCGACATCATCAGACTGGTGTGAGGCTAGACAAAATTCTACGTTATGTACATAAAAAAGCAGGAGTTGAAAAACCATAGTTTTCAATTCAGGTCAAAAATCATGGTGTATCACAGTAGTCTGCTTGTAGTTGGTTGTAACGTATTGTTTGTCAGCAAAAGACCGAAATTGTACGCATATTTTTTAAGAAATTTAAAAAAATTCGTTGGATACTGCAGTTTGAACTAAAAGTAAATTATAAAAAAACGCTAGTACGTGATAATTTTTCAAAAAGTTTTTATTTTGTGCATGAACTAAAATAATTTTTCTGACAGCTATCATTTCCAGCGCAACTTTTTTTACATTTTCCGTTGTTTTATAATTGTGACTTATGTATGTAGTTTGTAAGTTAGTCTTAGTCCAGTTTTATTAACTGCCTGAGAGGTCTATAAACTCCACGATATACAAATGTGTTTGCCAAGGGAAGGATTTGTTCGGTCAGAAATGAGCGGAATGTTAATCCAACCGAAAGTTCTGTTCGTAATTTGATACTTGATTTGTTTGGGACTTTGTACTTTGTAATATAAAATGTAACACGAACATGAGGGCAGATACTTCCGGAAGAATTGATTGACTTCCCGCGCTTTAGGCTATAAAAATTTCAAAGAATAAATGACCGTCTCCCGTTCATAGCTACGGAACACACAACACACACACACACACACACACACACACACACACATACACACACACACACACACACACACACACATACACACATAAACACACACTTGCTCTCCCTTCTCTTTTCTTTCTCAATATACGAAAGTATTCATTACATTTTTATAGGACATTATTTAATTGGCTTTTATCTTTGTTAATCAAATTATTTTGAAATGCATAAGCTGTATAATTCACATTAAAAAAAAATGATTTCAATTTCTTTAATTACTTTATATCACATTTGATACAAATGATTTTTTTTCACATAATTTAAACCATACATATATTATATTTTTATAGCATACAATACATTTCTCTTTAAACTCTTCTCATTCTTCAGACATTCAGGCATCTCATTATGCATTTTCAAACCCTTATACATCATACAATTTTGCGACTCTGTTTTTCATTCAATTCATATAACATGCATATTTCTTGTACAATGTTTATGATCTTAAAATACTTAGGCAATTTATCCTTAAAAAAATAAACAAAAGATTTTAAAAAATAAGCATTTTATAAATAAGTCTCTTTTTTCATAGGCAACCAGTTGAGTTCTTCTTTAATTTTTTCTACATTCTTATATATATATATATATATATTTTTTTCTGCATCTCCAGGATGATATTTCTCGCATAGGTTTATGTTGAAGAATCTCTAATTTATTTGAATTTTCTTCGTTGGCCAAAAATAATGCTGTGGAGCAGTAGAATAATTATTGTTTTACAGTATTTTTATTAAATTCATTCCTTAATTTACTAAGAAAGAATATTTTTTTAGATATTTTTTAAAACATGTTCAAAATTTTAATTTTAGTACTGTATATAAAATGGCCTCGTGTCACACAGTTCAGTAGACGAGCCTTTCCACGGGAGCCTTTCCACGTGACCCACGCTAACCTACTTATAACGGAATCACGGCCGGAGGAATCAAGCTGATCTTCAATATGTATTGGAACTTATTCAAAAGCACCCGATACGTATTTCCGCTCATTTTCACGCGCTCGGAGGGGAATCGCCGCATTCAATTTGGAGCTGGGCTAAGGACATCACTGAAGGGTGCGGTGAAGGAATATAGCCTCGGGACATTACGCCCTATTGTTGGAGGAACCCATTCTCTATCAACTTGTTGAAGGAAAACGTTGTCAAGAAAAATCATTCGTATGCAAATTTTCCAAACACTGAAATATATCTACCCATGTACTTACCAGTTTTAGAATATGTACTTATGAAATATGTGAATACTTTGTCGTAAATCATAAACTCCTATAAAATCAATGTTAAAGTACTCACTTATTTCATAAATTGTAGAAAGCATTATTTGAAAATTTCGCACGATTAGGTATACCAAATACTTGAAAGCGGTCAGGTTAGGAGTCAAAACAATCGGCGGGTGTGTATGAGGAGATGCATGAACGTGGAAGAGGCGAGGAATGTTTGCAATTAGAGAGTGGTGTGGCGTTCTATTCTCTGTGCCTATCCCTGCTAAAGGTGTAGAATAAAATAACAACTATGTAATTTTTTAAACATGAATTTTATTTGACAAGCAACCGAGTTTCGGACTGGTCTGATGATGTCGGTTACGATGAAACCCGGTTGCTGGTCGAATAAAATTAATGTGGAAAAAAATACAAAGTTATTATTTTCTATAAAAAGCAGTTCCGCCAAGAAATGTCAGTACAAAGCTTAAATCTAATAAGAAAGGTGTGTTGAAGGGAATAAAGAAGGAGAAAGGTGGTTTGAATGTGAATCGAATAAGTGGAGAAAGAATAGTAAAACAAAAATCTCAATGCGAATGTGGTTGGTAAAAAAAGAAGAGATAGATCGAGAAAAACTTGGCATTATTAAGTATTTCAAATTATTTTTTGACATCTCATCAAACTTAAAAAAGAATATGGAAGTCTGGGTATTTACGAGGCTGAAGACCGCCATAGGCTGGTTTAAGTGATTTCTTTACACACGTGTAACATTCACCAATTACACCCATTGTTGACAATCACACTACTCAAATTCTTGTAAGTTCTATACATATGAACCAATTTTGAAACATTGTTCTTGAATCACTAGAACTTCACTAGAGACATCTATTGGTGGTATGAAAAGAAGCTGTCTTCTATTCTACTTTATCCTTGATGAGATGTCAAAAAATAATATGAAAAATACTCCTATAATTTGAGATAATCCAGATTTGTGAACAAGTATTTGGACACACTCAAAATGTTGTCATTCAAATACTTGGGCGTGGTCAGGTCAGGAGTAGGAATATTTATACAGAAGTAAAATTGTTTCTATTTTGTTTTAATTGAAAATCTGTTTTTTTTTCATTGGTATGTTTTTAATTATTATTTACGCATATTTCTATCTTTACTGTCAGATTAATTATTTATTTTTCAAATGAAAATTTCATCGCCTTTCGTAAATTCTGAAAATCAGAGAAATGTTGATTTCTATCCGACCATGGCGCAAAATGGATTAAAGCACAATTAGATGGATACTTTTGACGGAAACAATTGTATTTTTTTCATTAATATCTTTTCATTTGCTCACAAAGGGAGAAGCTTAATAATTTAAAAGATAACTTAAGAATTCCAGTTAGCCACTGAAGAATTTACGTTTGAAATAAAAAGACATTAAAGTTTTATGAATAAGATTAATTAATATCCGGCTGTTGTCTTTGTACTTTATTTATCCTGATGAAACACAGTTAACTTAATTAACATTTCATTTTGGTTGTCTTTGTTTACTTATGATCTTCAGACTGAAATTTTAATAAAGGCATTACATATTTATAGCTTATTATTTTATTTATTGTTTCGGCATTAACTTTGTGGTAAGACATGTTACAATGATTAAAGAAAACACTTCGTTTTTTACCACTTGAGTTTTATAATAGACTACATGTTTCAGAAGTTAAACCTATGACCTGAATGATGGAAGTTTAACTTCTGAAACATGTAGTCTATAATAAAACTCAAGTGGTAAAAAACGAAGTGTTTTCTTTAATCATTATAGCTTATTACAATGTGACAAACATAACATTGCTGTATCTTTGTTTAGGATGTTTGCTTTCTATGCTAGAGGGCACAGGTTTGATCCTCAGGGAAGTCAACATAACATCAAGCGATATCTCAATTTTATGTTTTTTTAATATTCCGCCGGATAAGTACCTGAAGCAAAGGGCAGATCACATTGTTTTCAAGTATTTAATGGAATCATATTTTTCATTAATTTTCATGTATTTAATGAATTATTTGTCCGCCTCCGTAGTGTAATGGTCAGCACGCTGGGCTACCGTACTGGAGGTCCCGGGTTCGATTCCCAGGGGGCGGGTCAAATAAATATAAGTGATTTTTTCACTGTCATATTTATTCAATATTACCCTGGACTGGTACCTGAAGCGGAGGGCTGATCACCTTTCCTTCATGTGTAAACGATCAAGATAACACTGCGTTTATATGACGCAGTGCCCTATGCACCATTGGGGTGCAAATAAGGGTTGGAAGAATATTTGTCATGAATTAACTAAGAACGAAATAACACTACTTACATTAGGTGCGAAAAAGGGTTAGAATAAGTGAGCCAAAAGAAAAACGGTATGAAAATTCCGTATTAACAAATTTCTTCATATGAATATTATATGTACACGTAAATTAATGTGCCGTGAAAGCCGAAAAATAAAACATTATTTTTAAAGTTATTACCGAAACAAAAGATTCCATTATTGCTCCCAAACGTGTTGTACAGTAGAAATGATTTTAAAGACAAAGCTACAATAATAATAATAACGAGAACCACTAAAACAAAAGCAAATATCACGTAAACGACAAACGAATTACGGCACGGTTACAGTTTTATCTGATACGTTAACTTCTTTTATGTGGGTATCGTGGACTTATTAGGGGAGGCCTTGAATAACTTCAGATATATTTTTTTTAAATATTTACTTCCAAAAAAATTATGCAATGACTTTTAGAACCTGATTTTAAACTTTTATTTTATATTGTGACTAGTTTTCTGTTATTTATCGTATTAAAAAGAAAGGCTCTTGGCGAATCTTTCCTCCAAAGCCAGTTTTTTTTTAAATTTGACTACACGATCCTGGCTTTTTGTTGGTGTTGATAAAATCTATGGTATATGTAAAGCCAAATGACTGATTAAAAAAAATCTATTTTTTCTTTACCAAAGTAGTGATTTGTTTCATCATCATATCTTTTGTGTTTTCATAAGGTCAACATTTCAGGATTAAGAGTTTAAAATAAAGTTTGTTATACTTTTCATCCATCTAATACTTTTCAACATTTTCCAATACCATAACTCAAACGCCCCTTATCTTTTTTTCCCGATAAGTCATCGTACCATTTTTTTAATCATATTTAGTCATAATAATATATTGCTATCCTCAAGAATGAGATTTGAATAATAACAAAATATCTCATTTTTATTGTTTGGTCCGTGAAAAGTATTTTTTTAAGTAAATTTCTTTTTTTGGTAATATTGGTGATTTTTTCACGAATTAAAGTTTAATAACGAAATTGGAAGTTTAAATTAGTAAAAAAACTCTGATAAATATTCAATGTAACAATGAAAACTATAGTTACATCGAAATTCTGAACTTTTGAAAGTGTGTCGTGGTTTAACTAATGTTGTTCTCGTAGCATCATTAAAGAAGAAGAAGAAGAAGAAGAAACGCAATCTGACACGTTGAGCGCTGTAGTTTTTTCTTATCTGGTCTATCCTGAGTATGAAAAGCAATTAACGAAGTGTAGGGTGGCATAAAAATGTATAAATGATTTGAATGAAAATATATAAATGATTTGAATGAAAAATCCTCATGACCGAAATCCCGAAATGATTGTCATCAGTTGAAGAAATTCATGATCGAAGTTCAAAACAGCATTAAAACGTATGAATAAAGTCAACAACGATTCTGGAACAAGTCCCCTTGTTTTATGTCTATGGTGGGAAATAAGGGTAGATCGCAAAAAAGTCGTTTGCTAAATAGGAATAGTCCGATAAAATCACAACTGCCCCTACAGTTAATTTTATTCCACTTTTTCACAGACTTGAGTGGCTTTACTCATACCATCGGAAATACGACTGCTTTGTTAACCTTTATGTTCGCACTTAATTGAATTCCAACCAAATACTGCCCACATGTACACGAATCCAATTTAAGCTATATAAAACAGGTTAACAATGAGGTTCCTATTTAGATTTCTTTGACCGATTTCAATATTTAAAAGCTAGAACGTTTTACTAACTTAGAAATCAAATTGTTGTAAAAAAAAATCAAAGGTTGTAATTACTAATAGTTACGATGATTGATAACGGATAAAAAGGGAGTTTTTGTCAAAGACCAATGGATAACTACATACTATTTTAACAACATTTTGAGTGTGTCCAAAAACTTATTCATAAATCTGGATTATCTCCAATTGTAGGAGTTAATTTTCATATTACATTTGACATATCATCAAAGATGAAGAAGAATATGGAAGTCTGGGCATTTACGGGGCCGACGACCGTCATAGGCTGGTTTAAGTGATCACTTTACACACGTGTAATATTAACTTATTCTACCCATTATTGACCACCACACTACTCAAATTCTTGGAAGTTCTATATATATGAACAATTTTGAAACATTGTTCTTGAATCACTAGAACTTCACTAGAGACATCTATTGGTGAGATGAAACGAAGCTACTTAAACCTGCCTATGACAGTCGTTCAGTCCCGTAACTGCCCAGATTTCCATATTCTTCTTCATCTTTGATGAGATGTCAAATAATAAATTAGTAATAAATGTAACCCTGAAGAGGGCAACAGGTTGTTGCCGAAACTAGTTGGTTAATAAAAATGTGAGTGGATCAGAACACAAAGTATTTTTATTTCTCGAAATAATACATCAATATGATCCACAAAGTTAATGCTTTCAATATTAAAAAAAAAGATGTCAAATAATTACACTTTATTTTAAAAGGTTTAATTTTATATAAGAAAATTGCTTGTTCTTATTACGTAAACTATATCCAAAAGCAAGAATTGTTAAACACGTCCCGAAACATAGCATCTATAATTTATATGTTTAACTGTTACGTATAGTATTAATGAAATACTTGTAATATGATTCATATAAATTTTTTACATCCAAAAATACAGTACTTGTATTATTTCGATTGTTCAAACATCCAGGAACGACATAAATAGTGCGTGGGCAGTTTGTCCTTGTTTACATCATTTCTGGTTTGACTGGTGAAACATATAACTGGTGATTTAAAAATAAATTTAAAAAAAAAGTTTACCATAATAATAAATGTATTGTGAAAAGCTTTTGAGAATAATTTAATTTTAGAAATTTAGACATTTATTGAAAAATTTAATTTTAGAAAATGAGGTCTCAAAGATGTCGTCCATATCTTTCTCAAGAATTGTTCATTCCGAGTTAAGAAGTTCATCATCACGTTATGCAGCACTTTCGTTTGATTATATTGAGCAGAGTTTTCCAAGACGACCCAGCAAGAACAATACTCAAAACTAAGATAAGGCGATTGCTTAAAACTATCAGGAAATCCTTCACAATGTGATAATGGATTTCAAGATACTCGAATGGGATTAATCTTTCAGGTGTGATTTTATGAAATTGTAATATGGAAACTTTTGACTTAAAAAAATACTATACCTATTATAACTATCCTTCCTGTAGACAATCCTTTAAAAATATAGGCTTTACGGGTGGTTCTTTTAACACACACTTATATATTACTTATTTGAAAATTTCTGCCCCTTTTATCTCACCTGTGTATGGAATTAAGTCGCATTTAGTACGAAAGACATTTATATCAAAATACGAGTATATGAAATGCCGTTTATCTCAGTTGATTATATCTAGATCTGTGTTTGGATATAACGATTTATTTATTTAACCAGTTTATGGTAGGAAAGCATTAAAACTGACCCATTTCCGTAGCCGCATGTGTTTCAACGCATTCATAAAAATATAAATTCTCTCCGCTTTCCACGATTTTTCATAATCCTTTGATGTAAATCATAAATGTATACTTAAGGGGAAGAATCAAATAATGTAAAGGAACCTGCACACTTCACATACAGTAAAACTCACTTACACTTCGCAAAAAGCGTTTGCGGAGTGTAATATAAAGGAAAAAAGCTATGAAATATATTTATGAATATATTTACAAGTTTCGCGAAATG
This sequence comes from Brachycentrus maculatus, assembly GCF_059751285.1. Classification (NCBI taxonomy): domain Eukaryota; kingdom Metazoa; phylum Arthropoda; class Insecta; order Trichoptera; family Brachycentridae; genus Brachycentrus; species Brachycentrus maculatus. Next base: position 1,461,949 of record NW_028280786.1, read on the forward strand.
GCACTCCTTTGTTCGTCCGTGAATTCTAAAAAACCCATAACAAAGAAAATATAAGATAAATACGAATGTATTCGGGCGCCTAGGTGTTTCATTTTCTTACTTGTTCCTTTAAAAAAATATTTTCAAATGTACTTTATTTTCCTTTTTTATCTTCTCACATAAGTGACAGCACTCGAAGTTATAGCAATTATTGGCAAGTTGATATTGAAAACCGCTATCAGGTTACATTCACATTAATATCAAGGTAAAATAATATGATAGAAAAATAAAAGAAAAACCACAAATTATTTTTAAATCAACGAATATATTTATTGAATTTTGAGAACATTTTTAAATACAAAAAAAATAAATTATTCTGAACATATTTGCTAGAAAATTTACATTTAAATGCAAAACTTCAACGTAAACCCTTTTAAGATTTTATGATAGTACAGGAATCGGTTTTAATTTTTGTCATTTTAATAATGTTTTTATTTTATGTATATTTGTTTAGGCTTATGTTACGGTTGTATAAGAAGGTTTAGTTAAGCAATAGAACTTTCATCATCAGCAAAAATACATTTTTATGTATCCCAGATAACAAAAAAAAACACTTGTCACATGTATATTTACTGATACCTTTTATTTCGGTATAGCAATTAGTAAGTGGACTGGAATACCTAACGCCTTTCTCACCCTTGATTTTTCCCTAGTGCCTAATACTTAATCATATTTCTCGAGATACACTTGAAGCCTAACGACTTTCAGTACTATCTCATTTCGGACGCACTTCCAAAAGATTTAACTTACTTTATTCAAGTTTTATACGGTTTAGATAATATACTCGTATATATATATATATATATATATATATATATATATATATATATATATATATATATATATATATATATATATATATATATATATATATATATATATATATATATATATATATATATAGGGTCCGCCATCTAAAGTTTTTTTTTTCAACTAGTGCTTATTTCGTGAATGGTAACACTTAGCTCGTGTCTGATTTGACAGATAATTAGTTTTATCCTTCCGCTGAGCGAATATGGTTGTGTATACGCTTGAACAACGCTGGGAAATATTGCGACATTACTTTGAAAATCATGGTAATGTTGCAGAATGTGTGCGAAAATTGCGTACGGTTTTTGGAAGAAGAGAAGCACCGTCAGCTCCATATGTTCGTTATCTTGTGAAAAAAGTGAAAGAAACTGGCATCTTCATCGATAAACCAAAGCGTGAAAAGCCAAAAACAGTGCGTACACCCGAGAATATCGATGTTGTGGCAGAAAGTGTGCGTGAAGCGCCATCAACATCAATTCACCGTCGTTCTCAACAATTGAACATTTCGGAGACATCATTGAGACGAATTTTGCATAAAGACCTTGGTATGACGCCATACAAAGTCCAATTGGCTCAGGAGTTGAAGCCAACTGACCATCCAATGCGTTTTCGCTTCGCTGAGTGGGCCTGCGATCGACTTACAGAAGATGCCGATTTTGCCAAAAAAATCATCTTTTCGGATGAAGCTCATTTTGATCTTGGCGGATATGTAAACAAGCAAAATTGTCGTATTTGGGGCACAGAAAACCCGCACGCATACATTGAAAAGCCGGTACACCCAAAACGAGTCACTGTTTGGTGCGGATTTTGGTCCAGAGGCATAATTGGGCCATTTTTCTTTGAAAATGAGCAAGGAGTGGCCGTTACAGTCAATGGCGATCGTTATCGGGCCATGTTGAACGGATTTTTGTTCACAAAAATTGAAGAGGAGGATATTGGCAACATTTGGTTTCAACAGGACGGCGCTACGTGCCACACAGCCGAAGCTACACTCGATGTTTTTTATAGCATTTTCAAAAAAAAAAAGTTATTTGGCGGACCCTTTATATACGTAAATCAGTAAATGAACAGAGGATATTTGAGATTTTAAATGAACAAACATTAACATTTCTATAAATATAGATGTACATTCATAATAAAAAAATACTACTTTAATTTATAATGTAACCTTGTGTTAATAAATAATTATATTTTAATTTACAGCTAAAGGTCAAGATTTCTGATTATCATATTAAGTAAAACCGTCTTCAGTATAGTTCAAAGATGTAATTTGAGGTTTAATCGAGTTTCGTGTTTCTAATTGAAATATTTAATCAGCAAACGGTCCCAAATTTAAACTGCTAGTTTACAAATTATTTGTACAAATTATCCATGTCCACTATTTAATGTAATCAAATATGTATCACTAATAAAACATAATATTTATACAAGGTGTACGTAAATCTACGTACCTAGTACAAATAAATGTCTGTCAATAATCAAAGGATATGAATTAAACCATGTTTAGGTTACAAAGACAAAAAATTAAGAAGATATTAAAAGGGGTTTGTTTTGTTTGTAGTAAAATCAGATTCATTAAAAATATTTTGTAAAAACAATGGAAAACTAGAGTGACATATGGAACAATCTTAAAATAGCAAAAAAATAGGTTGAGGATTACCTCATATTCATATATGAAATACATCTAAAAATCTTATTTTGAAGAAAAAATTATAGTAATGTAAATGTGAACAAATTTATATAAATATATATATATATATATATATATATATATATATATATATATATATATATATATATATATATATATATATATATATATATATATATATATATATATATATATATAAATATATTAATATATTTATATATATATATATATATATATATATATATATATATATATATATATATATATATATATATATATATATATATATATATATATATATATATATATATATATATATATATTTATATATATATATATATTTCTATATATATATATATATATATATATATATATATATATATATATATATATATATATATTTCTATATATATATATATATATATATATATATATAAATATATATATATATATATATATTTCTATATATATATATATATATATATATATATATATATATATTTCTATATATATATATATATATATATACAAAACCATATTAGTGGTATAATTTTAAAATAGATTTAACCCACGTTGAAAGCATTTCAACACATTTCGTTTTCGATAGCCAATAGAAATTTCAACATACACATACACCTGTATAATTTGTACGATTGGAGGTGGACTTAAATTTGAAGAGCGTAATATTTACAATGTAATTATATCTTTTTTCCATTATTTCATTATTTTTGTCAGTCATATACTTTCCTTTCCGGCACATCCAAGAGCATCATAGTTTTCCGTATAATCTAACTTTGAGACAATAGGGTGAAGCGGGCAAGGGTGCATATATGCATATTTATCAAAGAGAGAAACTGCCGGCAGTGAGGAGAATTAACCGTCGCCGAAACACACGTAGAGATGTCCTTTAAAGTTACCATACAATTTACCGGTTACATAGTCTAGGTAGAAGTTTCCATAATATAAAGTTACGAAACTGGTATCAAAGTTATATTTACAATATACGGCGTATTATGGTAGTTAGAGAGAGTTTTGTACAAAATAATATGATATTTTATATTAAAAGGCGTGCATTTTTACGGACTTTAAAAATAGGTTGATGCTGAGGATTTAATTACTAGTATTCCAAAATAAAGTTTTTTCACGAAATAAGTAAATGGTTTTATAAAGAAAAGACTAATTTAATGGTGGGGTGGTAATTTAAAGTTAAAAAAAGATAAAAATATTCTATCAATTTATGTACATTCTAAAAAAAGTCAAATTTCAATACGTATTTAAAAAAAAAAGCTCGCGGAAACACGTTCGACACCTAGCGCGGCCGTTCACGTTCTGAATTTGAACGTTGAGATCTCAGTTAACGTTGAACTCCAATGATATTTGGTGATGACGTTGAAGGTTTTTACTAGCCTGTTCCGGAAGGCTACAAATCTATTTTGGTAGACCATTCTGGTGTAGTAGGTGTGCTGTAGTAAACATATTACTAACGTCAAGTTAATTTTATAAGACTCATTGTGTTTATAAGACTCATAACTACTGTTGTATGAAAATAATCGAGTTTATACACGTATAAATTGACAGACAGCATATTGTTTTTCTAAAGCATTCGCTAGCGTAGTCATAAGCTATAATGTAAAACTTCTGGCTTGGAAAACAGGGGCTATTTGTATGATAACGGCCTGGGTAGGTGATCATATAAATCTGGCCGGTGTAACCCCACCTGAGCGCTATGAACAGCGGTAATATGTGAACAACCGACATGGCAGGTGACAGCGGACTAATTTTTGATCCTGGGTAACACTTTATTAATGCGTAAAGCTTTGGTCATATGAACACTTTAATTAATGAAAGAAAAACACTTTTCCGGAAAAAAATTGCAGATGGATAAAATTTACATAAAATGTGTTTGGTTGGATTTGAATGGTATTATTTTATACTTGTGAACCGTTTTGGGAATAAACATGTTTTTTTTATGCAATCCAGTTTAAATGACTTGTAATACTAAAGACATGTTTTATATACATCGTCCGCCTCCGTAGTGCAATGGTCAGCACGCTCGGCTACCGTTCTGGAGGCCCCGGATTCGATTCCTAGGGGGAGAGTCAAATAAATATAAGTGATTTATTCACTCCAATATTTATTTAATATTACCCTGGACTGGTCCCTGAAGTACATAATTGATCACCTTTCCTTCATGTGTTGACGATCAAGATAACACTGCGTTTATATGGCGCAGTGCCCTATGCACCGTTAGGGTGCGGATGAGGGTTTTTAAATTTATATATACATGTTTTATATCTATAAATTTCATCTGTCATTTTTAAAAAAGATAGAGGATTAAAGTTTGAGCATTCCAAGGGTTTCCGATCTGCTATTCAGCCCCTTTAAATGATTAATAATTGTGTAATGTTCACAATTCTGTTCATTATGGAATATGCATTTTTTTAAAGATGGTATGTATGCATTTTATGTAATGTAATGTATGTAAGTTTACATTTTGATGGATACGCAATTTTGGGTGACGGTGGTAGCCTCAGTTGAGATTTTTATTAATTTCATGTACTGTATGACTGTTATTAAAATTTTGATAACATAAAAACAAAATTTGCCACAAAGTATCTGCAAAAAATATTTAAAAAAAATAAACGTAAATATGTAGACTTAATGAGTTTTTACATCGATAAAAGCTTAAAGGAATTTTCGGCGAATAAGTTTACCACTGGTTTTCGATTCAAACTGATTTGACCGAACTTAAATCAATTCAAAGGACCAACTTGTCCTCAATATCAAAAGAACATTATTTTTGGCTTAAATTTTCCGTTAAATCCATTTAATTGAATTTTATACCAACATCAAAATCAAAACCATTTCATGTCTCAACACATTTTACAGTTACAGTTTATTTTAATAAAATACTAGACCTTGGTACGAAAAATAGAAAACCATATCTTAAGATAACTTTTATGAGGTTTTAATAAAAAATTGGTACCTTATGTTAGATTATTTATAGAATAAGAATTACATTTGTAGGAAACATGATAAAATTTATAATTTTTGCTGTATTAAATTTACCCTTATATGAGTTTGACATTTAAGGTGAATAACATTTCAAATATATTTTTAAATTTTTCTCCCATTGCCCTTAAATTAAGACACAGTGTTGCTTCCAAATACAATTTTTGTATGGATTTTTTTTTCCATTATTAAACTTACAGCACCATCTGTTGTAAGTAATAGCAATACATGCAATACTAAACATTGCTTATGGTGGACAGCGTGCTTCTTAACAACTGCTATAATATTGAACACCCATATTTTTATTTATTTATTTAGATGTTTGCTATCTACTTTCTTTATTAACCATCTCGCTAGACTGAGAAATAGCAATGCATGACTGGGGTACATGCAGTCCATAACTTGATTAATCCGAATAAAAATTTTAATAACTTTTTTTCCACGCTTTTTTTGCAACTGATTTTGCTAAAGAGGTTTCTGCCAAATAAAAACTTTTCAATCCAACATACATAGCTCATATGTACTGTGTCATGAGATTGATCAGTATATCTAAGATTTCCGAAAACATAAATGGTGTGGTTGTCAATCATGGGTAGAATGGTGGATATTTCAAATACGTAAAACCATTACTTAACCAGTCATTGACAGGTCATAGGGCCTGTAAATACCCAGACTTCAATATCCCTTTTACCTTTGTTGAGATGTCAAAATGTACAAACAACTGTATTTAAACCACCATTCAAAGCACAAACAAGAATCGAGGAAAGTTTTAAGTTGCTCGATTACTTGCCACACAAAAGATAAATGGAGTCATTATATTCTTCTTTTATAAGAACAAAAGGAAATAGTATACGGAGCCAAAACACAAAGCTACGAAACACTGAAAGCTGTAAAGAAAAATGACATTTCTCTAGCACTTTTGCAGATTCAGAATGAAATCAATAAAACTTATCTTGTATCAAGATATTTGAAGGCTAGACATAACTGTAGTCCTCCATGGAATTGCAGCTTTGCGTCGATTTGCAGTTGTGCAAAACTCGTAATCGATGTATAATTTTCTACACGAAAATGTCGTAAATTGAGAAATAATCGGATAATCTCATAGTAATTATTTTTCAAGAAATCGTGCGTTTGATTTTGAATATTTTCACGGGGGTATAAATTTGGATTATTTAACAGAAAACTCCAAATACTGAATAAATATCTATCTTTGACGTGTCATTTCTGTTTAATTCAAAAATGTGTTGATAAATATTTTTATTTTAACTCATGTAATTTATGCGTGTGTGTGTGCATTTACACGTATAAAACAACAAATGGAAAGCAAATTGATCACTCCTGCGCTCTCATGACCAGTTCAAGGTGATATTAAATAAAAATTAGGATGTAAAATCAGTAGAAATTATTTTTACCCCCCCTGGGGATCGAACCTTGAACCTCAAGCACGGTAGCTAAATACGCTAGCTATCACACCACGGAGGCGGAAAATTATTAATTCATTTTCTTGTATTATTATTATCACTTTTTATTACTACTTACCCTTATTCTACGGAGCATAGGGTATTGCGTCAAATTGATGGAGTTTCTATTTGATCGTTTGCTGTGTGAAGGTTTGGTACCAGTCTAAGATAATATTTAATTTTTTTTTAATTAATGTTTTACTTAGTAAATACCACTATTTCTTAAAATCTACTGTGACACGTGTTTCGATGCATTCCGCATCATTTTCAAACACCGTATGCGGAATGCATCGAAACACGTGTCACAGTAGATTTTAAGAAATAGTGGTATTTACTAAGTAAAACATTTGAGTTAATTTTTGGGATATCGATAACAATATTGAAAACGATAATCTAGGTATTTTCCTTATTGTATATAGTCCGCTTTTGTATATATAATAAATATAAAAAGCAAATTTTTTTAATAGATACCTACTACTACTTTTTGAGAGTTTTCCTCTTACCATAAAAGCAAGGGAGCTCCTACCCAGCTAAGTCATCTCTGATTTACATTTAAAAGATTTATCATGGCCCAACCAGATGACAAAGGTTTAAAAATAAAATAATTAATGCATTTTCGTGGGATTTAAATGCGTACAAAGTGAAATTCCTGTAAACCCGCTGTAAGCGGCCAGCTGACCCTCACCGGAAGTACAATAAATTCTATCCCTTCCCCAACCCTGTTATTACCATTAACTCCATAGCATTACCCCAATCCGAAAATAAAGTTAATGAAGTACCAAATACCGAACCCTTTATGTGGTAAATGAAACCAAGGATGGTAATGTGATCGTTATAAAATACTTAAGTCAAGTATTCGCTAGTTAACACGCTACGGCGAATTTAATTTTTTTATAATGTTTCACTGAAACAGAACATGACAACATTAATAAAACTTTTTTTTTAGATAATTGTGAGGAAAAAATGCAGTAACAGATTATACATTATACATATACTTGTTAAATATGTAAGGTGTAACTTGTTTAAAAAAAAAACATTTGATACAACAAAAAAATATATTACTTTAAAATTAAATCTGTACGTAAAACACACGGAATGGCATTAACTTATGAAACTCAAATACATAATTCACTTAAATGTAATTATTTATTTGAAATAAAAATGCATTTTTACCCAAAAATTTATTGATTTTTCAATGATGAGAAGTTATAAATTTATTAATTATTTTTAGATTTTATGTTTGTTTTCGGAACTCTTATCAATCGTTTGCAGAAAAAAAATCTAAATTTTCACAATCAATTATTAAAAGCATGATTTTAAGTTATTCCGTAGATATTACATAATTGGATAATGCAACTTTCCATATCAATCTCATTTTTAAAAAAAAGTAAGGAACATGGGTTGCAAATTAGTAACTCTCCCATAAGGCAATTTTCAGGAATACAAAGCTTCATGAAATAAGCAATTATTGTTAATATTTTTTTTACAGTTTATATTCGTAATAATTCAACAATTATCAAAAAAAACTATAAATGTTTCTTAAAATATTTGTTTAAATGGAAATAGAAAACTGCAATTTAAGAACAATAAGCTCAAAAAAGTAGATTAGTATTATATATGTGGAAATTTCTAAAAATAATTTCAAGTTTAAGTTTTGTTTTGTCTAAAAAATTATTATAAAAATGTTACCGCTTACTTACAAATTTATAGCTTATTACAAAATTTATTAGTTACTTTAAAGTAAAATGTTTCAAATACAAAAATAAAATACAAAATTTTGTTTCGCATTTCCTCAGAAATACGCAGATCATTCCTATTTTGTGCGCGTTAAATATGTCTATGCGAAGATTTTATATCTGTCGGTCACTCGAGGGTTAAAGACACCCCTTGTTTAAATCTCAATGGTTACAGTAAGATAAACTATGCACAATTTGTTGGGATAATAAAGACGCATCTGTTTCAAGTGAAACGAAATGGAATTTTAATGTTTTTTAATGAATGAGCTTAGCTCGGGAAATTTTCGGGGAAATATTTTCTCCGCGAAATCCAGAGAAATGAACATTTCATCATACATAATTATAACTGTTTTATTAACGTTTCAGAGAAATATTGTTTCAAATGTAAATGCAGATAAGAAATGAAAGAAAAGTAAATTTTTATATTTCAGGGGAAGCGGAAAAGTAAAATATTATTTTTGGAGAATGACCATTAAATTCCGTCTATTTCTTAAAAGTTAAATATGGTAAATTGATGTTTTATTTTTTATTATTTCATTTTATTTAACTTTTTTTATCGGTTCAAGCACTATGTGTAGTCCACAGGGTACGCATACCAATAAGTAGGAAACACTGAACATAACCACTAGACAAATGAATAAATACGAATTATATTATGAGCAAAAACATATGAAAGAATGAATAGAAATAGTTATATTCATGTTGTTTTTTTTGTTTCATGTATCAACATGCATTGTAAGCTATAACAAACATTTTGAGATTAATTTTTGAAATGCCGTACGAATGCTTTTAACAAATAAATGTATTTACTCACGTTCACAATTTTCATTAGCTTTTTTTAGACTTGTCGTCACGTTGGGTACGAATCTGACTTCTGCCATCATCAGAAGCGATTGTAAAACATAAATTTGAACCGTCAAGGTGATTTTTTTTTTCAAAATAAACATTATATTTACAAAACATAAAATTATGTTTCTTTCCCGTATTTTTTATGTATGAAATTATGAAGAAAAATATTCAAATACTTGTAGTAAGTTATGCCCTCACAATTCAGTTTTCTTTGCCTCTTTCAGGCCTCTTTTCAGGCCTCTTTCGGGATACAATTGTTTTAATGATAATAGATTATTGTACTTATTGCCATGTATTTAAATATTTTCACATATTTTTAAGAAAATACAAAAAATGAAAGTCTTTGCGTCTTTCTAATAATTGTAAAAAGTTATAAAATTACTTTTACTTAATATGATATGGCTATAACAATTTTAAATACTACAACATGATTTTCTACAGTAAAAAATCGTGCAAAGGATACAAAAGTGTTGGAAATATGACATTTTTCTATGAAAATAAATAAAAAAGTATTTTATTCGCTGTGACTGAGAATCAACATAAGGTTAGCAGTTTAAAAAATACAAAACAATTATAGCAACATACGCACAGAATCTTCAGTTATTATAATAGCCACGGAGAAGAAAAAGTCGCGTATTTTTATAAAAGTATTATTTTGTACGCTTATACATAAGTTTATTTCTCATAAGTAAGATTCGCTTATTTTATGATTCGAATTCAACCTTACTTCTGATTTATTCCGTATCGTTTCATAAATTTGAGGGATTCTTCAGAGATGAAAGGATATTTCAGGAAGTCAGCTGAATGTGAAATCCTGAAAAAATATCCTCGTTTGTAGTTTCCTGTTACGTAAATCTTTGTGAACAATCTAATAAGTTGGGAGGAAGTTCTTATCTTGTATCATAGTTGGATTTACGAATTTTCAGCAAAAGATTTTTCCCGATAAAAATAAATATCTTTTTATTCAGAAAAATTCATTTATGAATGAAATTTGTTATCAAGTTGAAATAAAGCAACAAAAAGAAAACTGAATTAATCAGGATTTATACATTTAACATTTAATTATTAAAGTAAATTCTGAAAGTAAACGTGTTAAGACTTAAAATATATGGCGACGTTTAAATTCCTAAATACCATAATAATAATAAAGCAATTTTATCCCTAAGACCACATATCTGATTTATTTTTCAGAGTGATTCTTTACCATGCTTTGTAATTTTATGACATTAATAATAGGTTAATTAAGACACTTCTAAAAAAATTCAAATATAGCCAAAATTATGATGTTAAACAAGTTATAAATAATATACATGCTAAAGTCAGTTGATAGGAGGTCGTTACTCCTCAAAATAACCTTAATTAAAATGTAGATTTTAATAATTTAATCGTATGAAAATTACTACGTCTAAATTATTATTTTAAAGTATTTTTTAAACTATCATAGATAAATTTGTCTTACTTAGGACATTGAAAGATGTAAAACGTTAAGTTGCAAGTCCTAGAATGATTGTACTTGAATCCGTTTTGAATTAAAAAACGATAGATGCATCTTAAGAGTTAAAAAACAACTAAAATTAAACATTTTTTTACTTAAACGTATTAAGGTAACGTGAAAGAATTGTGAAGGTATTTGGGTTTAAAAAGAAAAACAGATTTTCGAAAAGATTTTCATATAAAAAATGACATGAAATCTGATAACATGACTAGAACAATAAAAAAAGGTTAAAATAAGAGGCTTCACCGACTACTTTTTTCCGGTATATTTCTACCATCATGAATCGTTTCAATTTGCATGGGAAAATTGTACCCAAATGTGATTTCAATGCAATCTGTCTCACAAAGGAAGCAAGAAATAGCTTGACGTTCTGGCAAAAATAAAATACCACCTATCTGGCATTGTGCTGCGAATAATATCTCTCCGATTCCGACATCCGTCGACAGTAAGTATGATGTTTGTCGTAGCGTAGTTCCCCGTAGGCTACGAAAAGTACACTGAAACGTCGGAAACGAATCCCGTCTCGGTAGTTCTGTCAATCAGATCGCGATCATTTACATTGAAAACTCTTTTCCTCATACAATTTATTTTTATTCTTGACAAACGAATGGCAAAAAAATAATAATTCAAATTGAAAAAACGTGTTTTTTAGTGCAGAGAATCCCAATGAGGACAGAATATTTTTCAAGTAATTCTGTAAATAAGTGTAAGAATAAATTATTTTAGTTTTGCACCGACATTTTTTGGTGGAACTGCATTTTATATAATAAAATACCAACAATAATTTTGTTATGTCGGTAACGACGAAACACGTTCACTGGTCAAATAAAATACATGTGAAAAAATATATTGTTTTTATTTTATTATTTAAAAATAAATAAAATTAAAATAATAAAACAATTTTTATATATATTTTTTTCATTTTTATAGGGTTGTGATTATCGCGTTTGGCTACTATGCTGGAAGTCTCGGGTTTGATTCCCAGGGGAGGGGGCCTGAAAGGGTTTTTTTTACTCTATTTTTTATTTTACATTACTCTGGACTAGTGTCTGAAGCGCAGAACTGGGCACCTCGCATCCATAATATCCAGTTAACATTTCATCCATTTGATGCTATGCCCTATGCATCATTTAGAACGGATAAGGGATAAGTAGTTTAGAGATGTGAACGGTAAGTGTTCGTTGTATTTTATAGGTTAATATTTCTTCATAGCATTTTCAAAAAATTGTAACAACACGAATAAAGGAGAATGATTTTCTTACCAACACGTGTTAAAACTAATAAATATGGTAAAAACTTAATGTTATGTTATTTTTCCTCAAACATGGTTTTACAAAATACATGTTGCCAAGTTTAAACGCTTAATTTTATTCGTCACACGATTCGATTTAAATCCTACACATAAAACACACGATAAAAAAAGGCCAATCTGGTCACGTGGTGCGGTGGTCAAAACATTATAGGATTATTTAACTTCTATAGCAAATATGTATATACAATAAAATGAAATGGTGTTTGATTAGTAAAAAAATAACTTTTTATGTATAAACTAATATATAATACATCGCAAAGATGAAAGTGTTCTCTTTTTATAAACTTTATAAAATAAAACAACTTTGTTTTAACCAATTTTTATTGGTACACTTTATTCAACCGGTTTCGACAAGAATCTTGTCGTCATCAGGGTTTATGTACTAAATTAAAAACATTGAAATACTCATAGTTAATTACCCTTCTCTTTTAAGGAACTGCATTTTAAATATATTAAAAGAACAACTGTGTACTTTTTTCCCATATATTCTCTTTTTTAGTAGGTGAAATTTGTATCATTGTATTCATATGATTTCTCATTTTATACATTTTCGATATATGGACCATCCAATATAATTGTTTCAAATTTGCATGCTATCTTTTCTAAATATTAAAAATTATATTTTTAGACACAAAGATTCTTGATAAATGTGTTGTTAAAATACGGTCGTAGATTTTGGTGTGTTTTCAAAACGAACAATATTAACACCGATACTGTATTATAACGGTGTTTGAATTTTTTAAAAATCTTTATTTGCACATTGTATCTTCGTTAAGAAAATTTAAGAATAAAACACTTGAAGAAGACCGTTTTGTGAGTTTAATAATGTAAACGCGACTAGTTTTGATAAATACAGATGTTCTCATCAACAGGTGAGAATACAATATCACCTTTCCTTCATGTGTTGACGATCAAGATAACACTGCGTTTATATGATGCAGTGCCCTATGCACCACTGGGTGCGGATAAGGGTTAGAGAGATTATGCAACAAGCGAACTTCAATGAGTTGGAAATAAAAATGAAACATAAAAACTTGATTAATTCCATGATCACGGATTGTGGAGAATTGTAGAGGACGTTGATGTATGTAGGAATATAGGTACCGCAGTATCCGGTCAGATAGTTCCGCATTGGCGAGTGGAGGAAAGGCTAGTGAGGCGGAATAACGATAAGGCCACAATATACCGGAGTTACTATTATACTGATCTCGTGTTATCTGCGGCCATTCAATCGTTTAACGCTTGCGGCCACTGCACAAGGAATTACTGCTGAATGTTTTGCGGTGCAGGTAAGAAAACTTTCAGCGAAACGCCGATGGGATACATTCAGAATCAAAAAGTTTCAACTGAAAAAGTTAACGGGAACTTTTACTAATAAAGTAGAAATAAGTTGTATTATTTAAAAAAATGATAAAGTACGAATGAGTTACACAATTCATAATAATGTTAAAAAATGATTGAGTTATATAATTTATAATAATGATAAAGTACGAATGAGTAAAATTTGTATTATTTTTAGGTATTTTTATTTTGAAAAGCTTCATTTTCTCCTATACGCACACTTCGAGACAAGAATAAATTGATTGGATTCTGTTTATGTTCTCGTGATCGTGTTTACATTAAGCCACGTAATTAAGGCAAGGATATTTTCAGGTAGAAAAAAATGTTTTCATTAATTGATTCGGCGGTTACTATGTGGTAATATCTCTATATTTTTAATTAAAATTAAAATTGGTGAAAACCATACGTGTTTCGATTATTTCAAACACCGTATACGGTTTTAAACACGATGATGGAGCATCGAAGTAAAATTAAAATTAAAAAGAGTTATGTTTTGTTAAATATTAATCTTCATTTTTGAAACTGCAATACAAAATTATATTCAGCCAATATGAGCGATTAAAAATTAAAAAGGAGGTTCGAAATATGATTAATTTTTAATCTTGTAAAGACGATTGATTACATAAGGTAAGGAGAGGAATGCGTTGTTAATTTGGACCCATGGCATATTTTACCCCGGTTTCCTCTATATACATATTTGTATGTACCTAACTAACTAACTTACCATCATGCCGCTTCCCCGCAAGGGTAGGCACAGAGAATAGAACGCAACACCACTCTGTCATTGCAAACATTCTTCGCTTCTTCCACGTTCATGCATCTCCTCATACACATACCTGCCGATTATTTCGATTCCTGACCCTTTATATATATATATATATATATATATATATATATATATATATATATATATATATATATATAAAAATATATATATATATATATACATATATATATATATATATATATATATATATATATATATATATATATATATATATATATATGTAATGCCTCCGTAGTGTAATGGTCAGCACGCTCGGCTACCGTTCTGGAGGTCCCGGGTTTGATTCCCAAGGGGGGTAAAATAAATATAAGTAATTTTTTCACTGTCATATTTATTCAATATTACCCTGGACTGGTACCTGAAGCGGAGGGCTAATCACCTTTCCTTCATGTGTAAACGATCAAGATAACACTGCGTTTATATGACGCAGTGCCCTATGCACCATTGGGGTGCGGATAAGGGTTTTATTATTATTATTATTATTATATATATATATATATATATATATATATATATATATATATATATATATATATATATTATATATATATATACATATATATATATATGTATATATATATATATATACATATATATATATATATATATATATATATATATATATATATATATATATATATATATATATATATATATATATATATATATATATATATATATATATATATATATATATATATATATATATATATATATATATATATATATATATATATATATATATATATATATATATATATTCATATATTTATTAAAAATGATGTTTATGAACCGTAGAAATAAATTTAATGATCGTCTATTTGAAATATAAAGGTATTGTTGTTATCAAGGACGATTCACGAAATATTTTATGTTTTATAGAGCATTTTATTGTACGAAAAATTTTTTTTACGGCGACGCTTTGCACTGCCATTGATTAATTGATATGTCTCTGGCAGAGGCGATTGAAATGAAAAATAGACATAGAAATAATTTATTTGCAAGCTTCAAGTGTATTTTAAATACGTCACTTGATTTGTGACATACTCTAACTATGAATCATTTTTTATTATTTTAATCCCAAGTTTCGGTTTATTTTTTGCACTTAATGCGTGACTTTAAAATTCAAGATAAATTAAAAGTTTTTATATTGAGTAGTACAAGTAATTTCGAATAAATTAAAATATTTGCAAAATACAATATTAACGATAAAACATTTCTTGAACGTTTTTCGCAGATACTTTGTGGCACATTTTATAAACTTTATAAAATTAAACAACATTGTTTTAACCACTACTTCTATTTTTTTATTAGTATACTTTAACAACTACTATCGTTGTTAAAGTGTACTAATAATAAATTTAAAAAAAACTGGTTAAAACAAAGTTGCTCAAATTTACAAACGATCATTTTACAACATTTATTTTATTTGACGTGTCACCGGGTTTCAGTGATTGAAAGAAATCAGATTGGTCTTAAGATATTGGTTAAGCCAAATCCGCGTTAAGTAATCATATAAAGTTATTGTATTTTGTATAAATGAAAACGTTAATATTTGTTTTAATCAAAATCTTTTCGCAGTGGCAGCGCCATGTGTTGAACGTAATAGTAGCACATGTAATACTAAACATTGCTATTGTGTGCACACAAGCGTTGTGAAATTGAACATATTAATAATGCGTTATTTCTATATTCTTTCTTTTGCATTTAAACGGACAGTTGGATACAGTTAGTAGAATCTTAAATGCATTTCCATCAAGAAATATTAGTAAAAAATAGAAATCACATCATATTTTATTTTCATTTAATCTACCCAGTAATAGCAAAAACAGGAACGTAAATGGAAATCCTCATATTTTTTTATGAAAGGAATTATAATCCAATTAAAACAAGTAATATATTTGGTATTACACGAAGTGAACTATGAATGATAAGGAGAATATTAAAACCAGTAATGTTGTAAAAAGTTTTAAAATTCATTAATTGAAAACAGTATGTTGCTTAATTTGTATGTAGGGAGCCGGGATTTGTTTTTACTTTTATGTATGTTATAGGTATTTCTTTTGGTAACATTCCAAAAAGTTCGGGTACAAAACGTAATATGATGGTTTGTTACGTACATTGGTGTTACCCATTTACACAGGTAATCTGACTGAGGAGCATGCTTGAAAAGGAGAAACTGGAACCAGTGCCAAGAAAATTTGGCATTTTGTTCTAGTACAGGTCCTAGAAACACTTCATTACATTTCATGTCATTTTCCATTACATTCTGTTACTATAATAACAATAGGTTTGCTTGTAACGGAAAACAGAAATCTGAGAAGTGAATTTGTAAAAAATATCTAAATATCAAAAAAAAGATTTTCTAGAAGTGGATGTTTGATATTATGTTAAACCATTATTTAACATTTTTTTCCTTATTCTGTCTGTACAAACATAAATCTTATTTCTTTTTTTACTTCGTTTGAATAAAAAAAAAAATAAATAAAAAAAAATACAGGGAAATTTATTATCAATTAATTGCTTTAATATTTTGACTCAAAAAATTATAAGAATTTAATCTTTCTTTTTAAATAAAATATGGATGTTAGTTTATTTAAAATCATAGATCTCGATGTTATTCTCCGATTACTGCAAATTTATACAAAATGTTGAATTCATACGGGCGTGTGAAAATATATACTTGTGACAGGTAAAATTATGTGCTTAAAAGAGCGTATTTAACAA
The DNA here is from genome assembly GCF_059751285.1 of Brachycentrus maculatus. Taxonomy (NCBI): domain Eukaryota; kingdom Metazoa; phylum Arthropoda; class Insecta; order Trichoptera; family Brachycentridae; genus Brachycentrus; species Brachycentrus maculatus. The sequence continues at coordinate 1,479,168 of NW_028280786.1, forward strand.
AAAAGGCAGCTCCATCTGTTGCACGAAACGATAAAATGTGTATAACTAATCTTTGCTTATGGCGGACATCGTGCTTCTTGCAGTTGCTGTCACCTAGCATTTTCAATGTTTTAGATTGCATTGTAGTTCATAGATTTTTTAAAATATTTTAATCGCTTTGCAAACGTTGTGAAATTGACATATTTCAGATATCCTACTTTTTTTTTATTTTGCTAGATTTCACAACAATGACGCATGGTCAGATATAACTTGTTTTCAATATAATATAAAAAGAGTACACATGTTGAAGAAGACTTTTATAGGCATTCAAACAAGGATAAAGTTTTAAAATCGTCGAATAAACTCTATGCAATCCATTATTTACGAAATATTCCTACAAGTTATGACTTCAAGTCGTAATAAAAAGCGCAATGTGATCCATAAAATATAACTTTTGGCTATAACATATTCAAGTCTAGGGAATATTGAAGTTTGTGGATTTTCTCCACTATTGACTCGACGTTTAAGATCGCTTTTAAATATTGCTTTCATAGAAAATGGTTCATAAAATAGGAAAAAGAAGACATTTGCTCTAACTCCTTTGGCTCCGATATAACCTTTAAATAAAATTCATGACCTCCAGTTTTGAATTTTTAAACATGAATCGCAAATAATGTTGTAGTAAATTTTCATTGATCTAGCAATGAAAATGTGAATTCACAAAAACTTTTTAAAAAATGCACATATTTTTTTTTACAATTTTTGTTACAATTTTTAAATGGTTGAAACAAAAATGACTATAAATGTACGCTTTTTACCGATTAGACTTGATCAAAATACATGAGAACAGATGTTTCGATATTCAATATTTGAAAAGGTGAATGTATCACCTGATTCTTTTGAGCTAAAAAAATATTTAAATCATTTAACGGGGACATTCAGCGTTAAAAATGATTATAAATAAAAATATTTGATAATCGTCTTCCCTGAAATTTCGACAAATATTTCAGTTTTTCGCTGAAAACATTATTTTTCTTTCAATTTTTGTTATATAGATAACTCATATGTTTATAAATTTATTTTATATGTTATATAATTTGTGAAAATAGATTATCTTATTTTTACTATTTTCTAATTTTTTTTAGTAATGTTAGTAAATAACCACTCACCGAGATTTTTGTCTACGACTATGTATGTTTTATAATATTATTCTCAACACCATATGATAGAGTGCTATGGTAAAGTAAAATGTCGGGGCATAAAATTTTATTTCTGGGGAGCATATGTTCAAAAGGGTTAACCTCTTTTATAGATAAACTTTGGTATTCTTTATTGAGAAACAGCGAGAAATGTGGCATTTTAATCACAAAGCTAAGCCAAACTCCTTCAATTTAGTAGTTATAGACTCTCATCATGACATTGGTGAACTTTATGACCCGTTATCTTAGCTCGGCTGGAGGACCGGGAAAATGCTTTTTGTGTCAAAAAGGGTAAGGATGACGTCACCTAGCTGAGATTTAAATTGACACAGTTTCTTCATTAGGTCATCAGAAGAAAATTTGAGTAAAAAATATTTATATGTTTAAGTATAATCTTTGAAATTTGGACACGTTTTATGAACAATATTAGGATTAGATATTCCGCGCGTATGGTACACGTAGGTTTTCCAAATCTAATTCAATATTGATATTTATATATCAATATTGAATATTGAAATCTAACACTTAGTTTTAGAGTCTACTAAATTGTATAGTTATAATGTAACTATGTTTTAAATCACTGTAAATGTTCTTAAACAAAGTAACATTTTCATTATAAAATGGAAAATCACATAATTAGTGCTTCGAATGTAAATTATACTATATTGTATTTTATTATTAGAAGCAAATAAAATTTGTGATAATTATTAAGCCTTGTTATGGCATATTCAAACATTAGTTCTTCAAATTAAACGCCAAATTTTAAATTATTTTGATATTTTTTATCATACATTTTAAAGTAAATATTTTGTTTTTAAACGCTTCTTTTTATTCAGCTTTTCTGCCATGTTGAAAGGTATCCTGTCCCCGTGCGGTATCAGGAACTTATTTAATTTAGTAAATTAAATAATATTTCATGTAGTAATGTTAATACACATTTAAAGCTTTCTTTACTCTTAATGAACATCTGACGTTTGATCGTATCTTAAAGGGAGTAATTTTCCAAAAGACAATATAATTCGGCAAATACTTTGAAACGTTTACGCTCCAGTAATTGCTTTCAGTTCATTTATAAGTATCGTTGAAAATTATCAAAATTCACTTTACAAGTAGGAACAAAATAAAGAAGTAAAGAGTTGAAACAAGTCGAATAATTTCTTAAAATATTATTTTAAAAAATGGTACTCGCTGGTAAATGATAAATAAATAATGAAGAATGTGTAAAAATTTGTAAAATCTTGTGAAAATTAAATAAACGCCCAATATTTTTATCTTTTAATAATTTAATTGTATGTATATATCGTATTTTCCTATAAAATACCAATTATATTATCGTGACAAATAAATTTATATTTTTTTTCAAAGAGTTCTTTTATCATAGTTTTCAAAATTTATAACTAGTACCCATTCGCCATAATCTCTTTCAACGCTGATGCAAGTTTAAGGAATCTTTTACTTCTTCATTTGGTCTGACTATCTTATACAAACTATTCCTTTGCTCGCTTTCTCTCTACTGTGTGTTCAGCTTCTCGACACTCCTTATACTTCCTGATAATGTGCACATAATAGTCTTAGTAAGCAAACGCTACTTACATCTGACACCTAGTAAAAGTTTTGAAGATGTTCTTTTATTATTCTTTGAATATCTAATGCAAGCTGATACAGTAAAATCGTTTTCTTAAAATGTAAAATAATCTTCAACATAAGATGCTGAAATATTTCATTAATTGCTGAGTAAATAGCCTGCTTCTTTTTTTATTATCGTAAAAATATTTTTGTTAGTAAAGAAATAAATATTTTCATTTGATAAAAAAGGTGATATTAGATTTTTATAAATGAAATATTCAGCCTAGTACATGATGTAAACCACGTAAACATTAAGTAAATTAAACATCAAAAATCGCTTTGATTTTTTTGGACGCCTACTGCTTCCAAAAATTTATTTACGATTGAAGAAATAATGTTTTATGCAACGAATTGTAAATTGGTAAAAAAATAAGTCGTAAATTGTCAGGTTTGTATACTTGGAAATTTGACACGATCGCCTTAGTAAATTTACCAATAAATACTAATAGTCATTATGATAAATAAAAATATTTATTTTAAATAATAATAAATATTTATTGGCTTGTCCTAACCAGAAATGCTATAAGCTAATATATATTTTACTCTAACAACAGTCGGACAATGTCTGAAATTCACACTTTTCTACATGAATGCAACACTCTGCGGACTGTATCGTTATCCAAAATATGTAAGTGTATTTTTAAGTCTTATCCCAAAATTAAATTTCACTACATTAAATGTTTAACAAATCAACTTAATGCATACTTGCTATATTTATATTGCCAAATTTTATATGAAGGAAGCTATTTTAAAAAAAAATTATATTTTTTATTACAACCGTCAATAAATAATACATATTGAAATTTCCAGTAAGCCATAAGCTGTATGAGATACATCCCTTCACTTCTATTACTCTGTTTAACAGTTTTTTGTTGGTAAGAAGATGAATGCCAATAGCAATAAGATTACAAAAATGCATATCTTTTCCGTGTAAAAAAATAGTAAATACTTGAAACAGAATATGTTATGATTTTTATAAATTATTATCTGAAAATCACAGCATTTTTGTGATTATGAAATGGTTATGCGACATAATTAAAGCATTTTTTATTAAAATAGAGGGGTTGCTGGGATTGCTGACCGGTGAGTGTAAAAACGTTTGATTTTTTTCAAGTTACGTTGTCGAAGGATGAAACCAGACCGGCAGTCTATTTTATTAAATAAAAATCATAAATCTTTGTTTAAGTGCAATAAATTCTGAAGTACCTACTCAAAAATGATCAAATAAGCTAAATATGTTACAATTGATCATGAGTCATGATAAAAAAGTAATGATCGAGTTATTTATACATTTATGTAAAATAATTAAAGTATAATTTTGTAGTACATTTTTTTGTTACTTCAGAGTTAACATTTCCAATATCATCCACTCTCTTGTTCATCTATTAGATCAGGTATAACTATGGTAATTTGGTTAAGCGATACATATTAACCAAAAGCCATATGCCTGTTTAAGTAAACTACGAACATTTGAGAAACTTTGTCTTGTTATAATGATTGATAAGCTTCATAAGAAGTTTGTTCATTATAGTCATGAAGTTTTGTTGAAAATAATACACTTAGCAAAGGTTAGTTAACAATAATTACATAGCAAAAAGTTTAAACATATACTACATTTGTTATAATTACACCACCAAAATATGTTTTGGAGTATAATATGTTACAAAGCGTTGACATCAAAATATCAATGTTAATTTAATACACGATTTTGGTAAGAATATTACTGCAACATTTTGAGTGAGTCCAAATACTTGTTCACAAAATCTGTATTATCTCCAATCACAGGAGTTATTTTCATATTATTTTTTGACATCTCATCAAAGATGAAGAAGAATATGGAAGTCTTCCATATTCTTTTTCATCTTTGATAAGATGTCAAAAAATAATTTGAAAATAACTCCTGTAATTGGAGATAATCCAGATTTTGTGAACAAGTATTTGGACACACTCAAAATGTTGTAAATAAATTGTCTGGTCAAATAATAACCATAAATAATAAAAATGAAAATGGTATTATTGGCATTTCTCATGTGTGTGATTATAATCCACGATTCGGACCTCACATACTAATATAAGAGTTTCTGCTTAGTAAAAAGCTTCTTTACATCTCACCAATAAATGCCTCTAGTGAAGTTATAGTGATTCAAGAACAAGGTTTCTAAATTGGTTCATATATACAGAACTTCCAAGAATTTGAGTAGTGTGGTTGTCAATAATGGGTAGAATTGGTAAATGTTACACGTGTGTAAAGTGATGACTTAAACCAGCCTATGACGGTCGTCAGCCCCGTAAATGCCCAGACTTCCATATTTTTCTTCATCTTTGATGAGATGTCAAAAAATAATAGAATATTACTGTGTTCATCACTATCCGTTATACATGTACATATATATGAAATCATTTTAAAAACATTTTTATTTTTTCTTGTTTTTCGCAGATACTTAGTAGCACATTTTATAAACTTCAAGGTTCAAGGTTCTTGTCAAAACCGGTTGGAAAAAGTGTACCAATAAAAAGTGGTTAAAACAAAGTTGTTTGATTTTATAAAGTTTATAAAATGTGCCACAAAGTATCTGCGAAAAGCATTCAAGAAAAAACATTTTTCTTAGGTTAGATTATATTTTTTTAATCACCATTTATATAAAATGATAACGATAGGTGTCATTAATTAGTCGCATATTCGAGCTCGTAAATATATGAAATAATATCAATATTCTCAATCATTGAACCATCTTTAATTTTTATGTTGATAATAGGTATAGAGAATTAAAATCATGTAATAAATAATATACGATTGTTTGATTTGCGAATTTTTAGCCAAGTTTTATTTTTTCGTGAACAGACATTCAAATTGTTATGTAGCAATATTCAGTTAAAACGTAGAGAGAAATGCTAAAATTGTTATGAAAAAAAACCTTTGATTATTGCGACTGAAAAAGCACAATATTTTGATAAAAATTTTGGGGTCTGAAAGCGCCGAGTTTTGACACCATAAATTTTTTTCGCTATATAAAAATTATGTTATGTATATATCAATCGTCCACGGTCTAACGATCTAAAAGCCAGCGTTCGGTCATAAATTGGCCACATTTACAAGATAATAGCATCATAATTTGAAAAAGTTCAAAAATAAATTGCAAATTGCATTAGTACTAGAGGTAGTTGTTTATGGAACGAAATTTGACCTGAAAAATAATTTTACGGCAGTTGAAAATGTCAACCATATTATTTTTCACAAAACTCATGATAAATTTTAACGGGGAATGTTACACACTACGTCAAGTGATTATGTAACCAGCTAATGACAGGGTGTCAGCCCTGTAAAGGTTCGAAAAAGTTGATTTTACTTTCTCACAAAGTTTTTGTTTCATTACAACATTTTGATGTTCTAATGCGTGTTCACAAATCCGGATTATATCCAATTAGGAGTTATTTTTCATATTATTTCTTACATTTTAAAATAGATGAAGAAATAAATGGAAGTTTTTTAGGAAAAAAGAACATTTACAGGGCTTATGACCGTCATAATCAGTTAATTTATTGGCTGATTAAACCCTTAATTTCAGATGTGATTGTCAATCATGGGTAGAACTGATGAATGTTACACGCGTGCAAAGTGATCACTTAAACCATCCTATGACGGTCATAAATCCTATAATTGCCGAGACTTCCATATCCTTCTTCATCTACATATGTTGAAATGTCAAAAATTTTATGTTTCTGCTAAGATATCTATTTTTAATTTAAAACGAATAAAAGAAACCTTGAGTCGGTTTTCACGAAAACAACTATTCTTATTAATATTATTAAATACTTTTACATTTGTTGAACTAGTAAGTTTGGGGTCATTATTATTAATTTATATAGAAACTTTGTGTATCCACGTGTTAAGTTATAGAACTTAGTCCTTGGCCAATAGAGCCATTAGATTATGGTGAAGGTGGCCATTAAAATTGACGCCCCGTTTTCGTGATCACTAATGGATGACATCGTCGTTGTAAGGCTTAAAGGAATATTATCTCTGAGATAACGTTTTATACATAAAATGAAAATATCGTTTAATTGGATTAGACTCTACAGGAATTCCCCAAATGATAATTTGAAAAAATCTAACCTTAAATATGTGTAGGTATATACAGTTTTTAAAAATACATTATTTTATGGTGGAATATTACAATGGGATGTGTGTAGAGGTGTCCTGTGACTTTATTTTTTTAAAGTGTCTTTGTTAGATTTATTAATTGATTATTTTCACAACTTTTAGATAGATTTTTTCCACAACTCTTTGAGTGTGTCTAAATATGTACTTGTTCACAAATCTTTTTTTTTCTACTTGTTTCCACAAGTTTTCTGTTGTTGTTGATATCTTAACATAGATGAAGAATAATATGGAAGTTATTAATCTCAAGATACTGTATTACTGTGTGACCCTAAGTATGAGAAATTATTTAAACATTTTAACATTCAGATAATCTAAAGATAATTATAATATCTTTATTTAAAGTTACTCACATGAAATTAAAGTAACTTTAAACAAAACAGTTAACCTACTCACAAGTAGGAATAGACTATGAAGTTTATAAAGTTGGAGCCTGAGTAGGAACATGATAAACTACGTTGCATAAGCCGTAGCTGGATATCAGAGTCACTTAGACATTAGATAGTTTTAAAAAATACGGTCCAGTGCCCTATGCGCCACTGAGAGTGAATAAAGGTAAGAAGGAGAAAAATGCTATGAAGCATTCTCGTATTTAATTTATTGTTTTAGCATTTACTTTGTGGTAATACATGTTGAAATTATTAAAGAAAACACTTGTTTTTTTACCACTTGAGATTATTTGTGACAACTAGTTTCGGAAGCTGAGCTTCCATCTAAGCATTTAGACCTAAAGATGGAAGCTTAGCTTCCAAAACTAGTTATCATAAATAAACTCAAGTGGTAAAAAACAAGTGTTTTCTTTAATAAGTATTCTCGTTGTTTGATATATTTTGGAGTACTTTAATATGTTGTTGTCCGCCTCCGTAGTGTAATGGTCAGCATGCTCGGCTACCGTTCTGGAGGTCCCGGGTTCGGTTCCCAGGGAGGTTTAATAAATATAAGTGATTTTTTCACTCTAATATTTATTCAATATTACACTGGACTGGTACCTGAAGTGGAGGGCTGATCACCTTTCCTTCATGTGTAATCGATCGAGATAACACTGCGTTTATGTGAAGCAGTGCCCTATGCACCATTGGGGTGCGGTAAGGGATTTATATATTATATTTTATATATTATATACTTTAATATGTATGACTATCAATGTATTTGAATTTGATTACAGCACATTTTATAGATCCACATCTCAAAGGCCTCATCTTTTAGAGTCGTATCTTGGTCCATCGCCCATATTCCGCTCACTGTGTAGGAGAATAAAGGTGAGGAATGTTTTTTTTTGTCCACGCATCATATTATTGTTTATGGACGGGTCTTAGAATTATCTAGAATGTAGGTCACTCAAAACCTATGCTGTGAAAAGAAAATAATCTTTAATTTATCATAAGCTCCTTGGAGCGGAAGTTCAAAGGAGAAATTTTCGGTAATAGATTTGTACAAAACAATGAAACCCTACATTATTGAATACAATGGGCATCAAACGCTGTACGTATGAAATTCCTATTGTATTATTGGAGGGAAGCAATATGTGCGTAGATTGAGACAAAGGGTGTTTTTCCACAAGGTGTTTGAAAAGAAATAAGAATAATGTCGGTGCTAAAATTCAATTATGACACTGTATATATTTTATTGTTTGCATGTACAATATATGATTTTCAAAGTTGAGTGGCAATATTTTTATATTTTAATTGGCCTCATGTTATTTAAAAATCATGATAAATACAAAAATTCTATTTTTCCTCTAGACCGGTCGCATAAATAAAACGTTAAATAAAAAAAAAATGAAAAAACCGGAGACGGTTATAAACGTCCCACATTATTGTGTTTTCCTCCTCTTTGTGTTGACATGGTAAGAGAAGCTAGCTGGGTAGCGAGCCTAAGCACGGAAAAGTAGTCAGGTTGGAAGTCGGAATGATCGGCGGGCATATACGAGTATGAGGAGATGTATAAATGTAAAAGAGACGAAAAATATTTGCAAAGACAGAGTGTTGTAGCGCTGTCTTTTCACTGCCTACTCCTGCAGGGAAGTGACGTAATGGCTATTTAGTTAGTTAAATTAAATTGAATTAGTTATTGTACGATATTTCTTGGTGGAACTGCATTTTAAACAATAAAATAAAAATTATTTAGTTTTTTCCACATGAATTTCATTTGACCAGCGACCGGGTTTTGTCGTTACCAACATCACCAGTCTGACGACGTCGATTACTACGAAACCCGGTCTCTGGTCAAATAAAATTTATGTAGAGTAAAAACTGGATATTTATTTTTTTTATTCTAAGAGATGCAAAATATAAGCGATATTGGCTATCAAATTGGAAAATGAGCAAGTAGAAATAATAAAAAGACATTTGTAAATCCAATGCATGCTTGCATCCCTAGTGTATACCTTAAAATACCGATGCTGTACCCCATGCACCATTTGGACACGGAGAGAAGTCAAAGAAGTAATACATGTGTGACTATAGGGGTTGTATTTTCCCTGTCGTTTCGGAAATGTATTGTGCTCTAAAATGAACGCGTGCTCTTTTTAACCTTATTTCTCCCCCAATTTTGTCTTCACCACGCCTTAGTAAAGGGTGATTGGGAGAACACAATATAGAGTTTTCATATTATCATCTCCCTGAAAGAACATTTAACTGTTTTTACTCCAATCGTTTCGGAGACGTTTTGAATACAAAACTAAGTTATAAACTGAAAGTCGGTTACTCTTATGGGGTCATGAATGGAAGAAATGTGTGTATGAAATTTCGTATATGCATCACTAATGGATATCTGTTAGTAAATGGTACATAGGGCATCGGACTAATTCTTTTTCTTGCATATTTTTCTTATCGTACACAATTTTTACAATTTTATATTTTCAATAAATTCAAGTATAAAGTAATTTGTCTAACATTATGTATTACATGGCCGAAAGACACACTCTTACCACCTCCATTATCCAATTATACGTAGTCTTTTAAATAAAATTCCATTATTTAATTAGGGTAGGTAGTAGTGTTTTATCGCATAATACCTCAAAATTGACATCTCGTCCGTAGGGTGAATAATCTAGTGTCCGATATAATAAATATTTTTAATAAACGACTTTTATATTTTATTACAAAAATGTCAGTAATATAAGTGTATAACCACTCACCGAGATTTTTATGCCTACCGGTTTCGAGACGTACCCGTCTCTTCGTCAGGACAATCATTACAACAACACAGATTCTACGTTTCTTTGTTTCATTTTATTTCTACAACACCACTGTTTCTTTCTTTGCGCACCATTACAACATGCACTGTCATGTGTGTGTTAGACCTCGGCTCTTAATGCATGTTTATACTGCTATACCTAGTGTATGTTGGTCCTCCGATCCACCAAAATCGCATGTAATAAACATTTTGTGTAGTTGTTAGTGTATGAATAGTGCTATGGTGGTGACGGGTTTGTTTGTATGTTGTTGTAGTGATTGTTCTGACGAAGAGACGGGTACGTCTCGAAACCGGTTGACATAAAATCTTGGTAAGTTATTATATATGTACTAATATTACTAAAATTTTTGTAAAAAAGTGGTACATGTTTGTTATACATTGCCTTTTAAAAAAATCGTCCAATTAGGCATCATAAACATCTCATCCTATACATGGTAGGTATATGAGAACGTTGTTTTGAAATGAAAAATAAAATATGTTTTTTATTGTTTCGTATATGAGAACGTTGTTTTGAAATGGAAAATAAAATATGTTTACTATTGTTTCGTTTGCTTTTGACACCGAACGTTTTTCGTCAATTCAGTGAAAATCTCACCTGCGTCTTAAGGCCTCTCAAAGTCCTCGTATTCTGGACACATCTGGGAAGTACGTACTCGTAGCGCACCATGTCACGTCAGTTGGACTTGTGAAAGCCTACCCCGTTATAACGTCACCCTTATTTCGCAGTTACGTCACATACGCTGAACTTAATTATCGTTATCATGAAAGCTTTATAAATTAAAAGCAAACATTTGCTAAAATACTTACTTAGATAGCGTGCCATTTTGCGGAGGAGAATATTATCAAGGTGGTTACCAACTGATTCTGTCGGTAATTAGAAGAAATTAATGTTTCCTCCTTTAATCGTTAAGTTCTTCATTTAAGATTGTGGCAACACCCATTCACACCCCTTTATGGGGTTTTAGAAAATTAACACGTGAAACAGTTTGAAAGTTATTATACTTATAACATAAGCCTTCACATGCCTACTCGTATGAACTGCCTTCAAACGCTGTGGAAATACTTCAGTTTGTATTAATTTGTTTAATTTTATTTATTTATTTATATACTTCTGCTATATATTATTGCTGCTTCTGCCCATATGGGCTTCCCGTTTTAAGACACTTAAATGTTCATAAAACATATATTAACATATTTAGAAAGGAAAATTTTCATTCAAACTATACAATACCTACTTATACTTTAAATCATTTTTAATTGGACGTTGGACACGATATTCTTGATCGAAAAATACGTACGCTATTTTTAATTAAATCTAAAGATTAAATTAAGCTCGATTTACAGAAATATTCATGTTAAAAATCCACGCAACGTTTGCCACGTTTTTAAATAATCTTACATCATAACGGCAATTTATACTTTTATATATTTTTGTTTTTTTTTTGTTTTTTGTTTTTTAGGAATAACCCACAAAGCCTCTTAATATAAGAGGCTTGTCTGCATTTAGGATAGTAAAGATAGCAAAAGGTAATGCAAAAAATACATCACAAACACCCGGACCAATTGAAAATAAATCTTAAGCCGTTTTCTCTAAATTATTACTTGCCGACATTTCAGTCACCATTCCAGGGGTTATCGTTAAAATTTAATTTGACTGAGTCTTTTTGGGTATATTTTTAAATTCATAACCGATCTTTTTCCTGCTTACTGATAATTCACTCTTGTCAGCATGTCAATCAAAAAATTGTTTTCATGACTTCTTATAAACAAACCACACACGATGTACAGCAAACAAAAACATTCTGGTAACTAAACTAGGGAGGGTGCTAAATGTAACTCGTCCTATGTTATTATTATTACAAGACTTTATCGCTGTTATTTATCGTTAAAGAATAGGCCACCTGTAATAGTGTTTATGTAGCTGTATATAAAGGCGTCTTTCGCTTAACTCGGTGATTGTTTGGGCGGTGTTTAGAGCCATTGTTTACTTAAGAACAAAGAACCAAATTTCTTGAGCGAGAGTCTATTAAGGCAAACTGCTTCGCGTCTACTTGTTTCGTGAAAAATATGACGTAATATCTAGTTTATAGAAGGTATAATTGAAACATTTAATTATTTTTAAATAATTGTTTTTTTTTACTCCAATTTTTTCAATGTGATATATTAGCAAAACATGAAAAAATAAGTTTAAAAAAAAACAATTACTTATTTTGACTCTTATCGGCAGAGAAACTTTTCACAAAAAAATCAAGGAAAAATCAAGACGGGTTAATCAACATACATACTATAATTTATGAGCAACAAACACAATACTAACCATCCGTTAAAATATATCTCAAAAGGAGTGTAAAGAAAGACAATTTGGTAAAGCCGGATCAATCGAAAAACATAGGTATCTATGAATTTTTAAATGTTATTAAATTCTTACCATGAAATAGATGCGGAAAGTATTCGTTGCTAGATCTTTCTATCAGACTGGATCCGACCATTTAAAAAAAAGTTTAGCTAAACAGAGTAAGTGTTAAGATTGATCTATGAAAAAAAAAATGTTACTACGAAATTTGAAGAACAGAAATACGCCTAGTGCACGCTATTATGATGTATTCGTTGCTACCCGTTATTGAAAAAACACATAGGTTACTGTTTTTCGTACCTAAATAATTGGAAAATTAAAGCCAAATCCATAATTGTTTTTGTATTAAAATTAATATTGATTTATTATTATGTTTTTAACAGACGGAAAATTACACATTGCATCAGTCTTCCCCTATTCATCAGTTTCTATAAACAGTCTTTTAATGAATGTTTCGATACATAATAATTGCTGATTAAATCGAGGAAAATGATAATAAACAAAACCCAAGAATTTTCGCTTGTAGCTATTTCAAACAGTTCTAATTAATCAGAAACCGAACAACACATACTTCCCTCTAGTTATAACAAAGTAAAAAACACCAAATGTAAATATCGCTCACTCCTTTCAACAACGTCATAAATCGAAAATCTTGTTTTTTCAGGAGATCGTTTTTAAAGTTCAAAAATATAATCCAATTTATTAAAAATAAATATCAAGCCACTTATTGAACTTTTTACTGTGCAACAGATCTTTTTAGGTAAAACCTGAAGGTTTTTTCTCCATTTTGAAAATATTAAGTTTATTTAAAAAAAAAATAATTAAACAAAACCTTTTCTTCAAAATGCAAAAACAACACTTTCTGCCCTATAGCGGGAAAATATTAAGTTAAAAATATGACGCTTTTGCTGGGATATAGTACGTTTTCTGGGCATTCCGAAAACATGCACAACTGAAAATTGTCGATTTTTGATTTATGACGTTCTAAAAAGGGTGAGCGATATGTATAGTACATCTTCCCTCAGGATTCATTACTCGTTTCCACTTCATCGCATGGTATAAACAAATAGCTACAATAATTTTGACCCAAATTGAAATAATTTATAATTAAAAAAAACTTTATTTTAAAATCGGATGGAAATATTTTATTTTCGTTCATTAAATTTGCTCATCACTAACTTTCTTTTACAATATTTTTGCGCTGACAACATTTCCTACTCGTGTTAAATACAGAAGTGCCACAAACAATTACAATGAATTTCGTGAAATTCTGAACACCTTCACTACTGACAAGTGTTTGAACAAAATGTATGTTTCCACATCCAAAAACTTCTGGATAAGTACAAAATGAATGAATTAATTTGATACACTTGTTCCAGTAAATATTAAGTACAAAATTAATGAAATTTTGTGTTAGGTGTTTTAATAAATTATGTAATACAATATCCCCCTCAAATTATAATCGTAAATTAAACACAATTCAACTAATAGCAAAAAACAACGGGTATAATAGCGCGCTAATAGTTAAAATGTTAAAAAATAAAATTGAAAAAAAAATTAACCAAAAATACATACATATATTCAGCTCCTAATAATGATTCAATCAAAAATAAACCTTGGCGAAAAATTTTATATACGGGTTCAATAACTAAAAATATTTCGAAAATCTTACGCTCCCATATCCAGCCTGCATATTATACAAATAATAATTTACATAAAATCCTCGATAACTCAAAATCTAAAATTGATTTATTACAAAAAAGGGGTGTTTATAAAATTTCGTATGGAGATTGTGATAAAAAATATATTGACCAAACTGCGAGAAATTTAAAGATTAGAATTAAAGAACATCATAGCGGTCTTGTTAGTAATTATTTTTCGGAATTTGAAAATCACATAATAGATAATAATCACTCATTTCACTCTCATAAATTAAAATTATTACACCTTGTTCCATATAAAGGCCAAATTATGAATTATCTTGAAAATTTAGAAATCCAAAAAAACCTAAATTCTAATTATAATTTATTAAATAATATATTGTTTCAAAATTCTTCACTGTTTCTTTCCATTTTTCCTTTGTTTTCAAACTCCGCCCCTTGACTAACCCTTTCCCTTTACTTTCCTTTCTCCTTATTTATAGAACAATTTTATATTTTATATTTTAGTTATTATATAGACCTGTATGATGAAAGTTTAACTTCTGAAACATGTAGTCTATAATAAAACTCAAGTGGTAAAAAACAAGTGTTTTTCTTTAATCATTATGTAATACATATGGGATTTAAATATGGGTGAAGATTTTCAAAAAATTATTGCATATCCTCTTTTTCTGCTTTTACACAAAAAATAATAATATATTATCGATTTTCGGATACGTAGATTATACCTTCATACGTATAAAGAAAATGAAACCAAAAAATCTTAATCAAACAAAATATAAACCTACATTGAATATTGAACTGAGATGAGTAATTTTTGTTTTTGATCTTAGCTGGTTCATATGAAAACTTTGTACATTGTGAAGCATTTACTTTTTTACCTATTTTTGACAGCCATAATAAGTACTCTAATTTGAGAAAGTTTTTTTTCAATTAAAAGTCATTTGCATGTTACCTCTTTGGCAACATCCATGGTTGAAATAAATAAAAAAATAGTAGCGGAAACCTTCATTAAATGTATGTTAGATTCTTTACTGAGTTACTCATTGTTAAACGCACTCGTAGACGCCTGAAAATATTATTAATTATTTTTTTAAACTTTTTTTGGCTAATTTTAACCTTCAATATTTTAGATGTATCCAAATTTTTGTTCATATTCAGGATTTGCTCTACTTTTGGAGCCAACCTTTATTGTGAGCAAAAATTTGCTCAAACACTCAAAAGTAATGAGATTATTGATGATTTTTAACTTCTTTTTTTACATACAAATTGTTTTATCTAACCATTTAACACAATTGAGAATGAAATAAATTATTATGTATTTATCATTTTATGTAAAGGTCAAACAATATTTATTTTTGTGAAAAAAAAGTAGGTTCTACTACTTCCCTTAAATTTTAATGCATAAATGTATTTATGTAAAAAAAATGACGATTTAGATAAAATGATATCAAAACTGTATGGAATTCAGTATGTTTCCAACAGCCAGTATTTAAAATGATTTTTGATTCGGCATAAAAGTTAGACATTTCTAATACTGTCTTATCACGTTTCCTGATATTTTGTTGTTGAAATAGACAAGCTGTATGAAATATTGGAGAGGCAGTGATTTATGAAATTTTCAAGCTGGAAGCGAGTAGAAGCTGTCTCCATTGTTGTGGAAAACTGATGCGATAGTACTTTCTTCTTTCACCACTATACAACTTCTGCTGACATCCAGTGGCGTCAAAACTTTTCACTTAATTATACTTCTATAATAATTAATGTCATCATTTTTACCAACTTATTTTTTCATAAAACGATAAAAGTTCCAGAAGGAATATTGCATCGTAATGATATGAAGTCAATACAGATGGTTGACATGAGCTGTATTTAAAAAAAAAGTTTTGTACTGACATTTCTTGGTGGAACTGCATTTTAAAGAATAAAATAACAACTGTGAAATTTTTTCCACATGAATTTTATTTGACCAACCGACATCATCAGACTGATATTTGACGTTGTCGACATCACCAGACTGATGATGTCGGTTACGACGAAACACAGTTGCTGGTGAAATAAAATTAATGCGCAAAAAATACATAGTTGTTTTTTCATTCTTTAAAAAAAATGTCAGCCTTCGCAGTGTAATGGTCAGCGCTCCGGTACCGTTCTGGAGGTACTAGGCTCGATTCCCAGGGGGGGTAGTAAAATATATAAAACTGATTTTTTCCCCTTAATATTAATTCAATATTACCCTGGACTGAAACCTGAAGCGGAGGGCTGATCACCTTTTCTTCGTGTGTTAACTACCAAGATAACACTGCGTTTATATGATGCAGTACCCTATGCACCATTGGGGTGTAAATAAGGGTTGTAATGAATGAATATAAATGGCACACAACAAAATTTAAAAAATATTTATGTGTGTATTTATTTTTACCTAGTAAACATTATAAAAAAGGTTCAAGTTTTTTCTCCAATTGTAAAACGCTGTAAAACACGTTGACATGACATATAAAGTGACTTTATAAACGAGTAATAAATCAATGTGGAGAAAGGTTTCACGCACCCCTAGCCGACCAAGTACAATTTGCGGAACAAAATGTCATCGTAGTGTTACCGACTTGCTATGAAAAGCGACCATGATGGAAAGGTTCCGTTTAACAACTTTACTGAAAAAAGTCCTATCTCAGTTAATTTCTATATCAGGAAAAATATTGAAACCGTATAATAATTTTTTTATCGTACTATGTAACCTAGAAAAACTGTTTTATTTGGTTGAAAACCGTTATCGTAACGTAATAAGGATCAAAGCGAATCGGAACACGAAACAAATTAATTATAAACTTAGTGATTAATATATAAATCTAAAAATAATCACCATAGTTTGCATTCTTCATTTTAAATCAAACATCATGGTTCAGGTAATAATTTGGTGATTTAGAAAAAAGGATTCTTGGTGTTCAATGATTTTTTTTGTGAAAATTTTTATTAACTTTACTATTGTAATCTTCTTAAACTGGATTTATGGATAAAAATCAATGAAATAATTGAACTATTGAAAATATTTAACAAATAAATTCCTGTGGCTTTTATTACTCTAATAGATGCATGAATTAACATTTAAAAATCTAGCAATTGAAGTTGTTATGGTCGTTCAAGTGGCAAGATAAAAAACTTTTACGTTGCTTAAGATCATCAAATTTAAAGAGACGTTTCGTACTTATTGTGGTTTTAGTCGAAATGATGATATATAAAAAATGCTGGTATAAAATTGTGATAACTTAGAGGTGTTATTAAAATTTCAGGTTGCCAAAGCACATCGAATTCAAACCAACTATTCGTAGTTATTTTTAGTTTATCTTAAAATATTTAACGACAATTTTAAACTCCTATAGTTAAAGATAATCCAGATTAGTGAACAATTATTTGGACATACTCAAAATGTTGTATATAAAATTGTATTTAAGAAAATTGTAATTAAAGTATTCACTGGCCTAATTTTAATTGAAATCCTTTCAATCACTGAGCTTACAAATAAGAAATAAAAGTTATATTGAAATTTTCACGTTTAAAATACTCCATAGATGGTGAAACCTTCTCTAAATATTATGTCATCCTCACCACTTTACCTAACCCAGATTGCATACAATTCACTCGGCGTGACAATGCATAGAACGGGTACTTCCAGTTACATATCTAATGTCTACACTTTTCTGCATGTTTCTCTGAATTTTCAGTTCTGTAATAAGCACATGCAGAAAGTTTAATTAGTATTTCAATTCGTTTCAGCAACAATAAATAAAATATCTGTGTAATGCGTTTCATGTTTCAAACTACGTAATTAAAAATAACTCGCAGATCAAGAAACAGGTCGTTTGAAAAATTTATTAATATGAGAAAAAATGTACCAATAAAAATGTGATTTAAACAAAGTTGTTTCATTTATTTTTTTTAAGTTTATAAAATGTGCCACAAACTATCTGCGAAAAACGTTCAAGAAAAATGTATTACTTTTATTTGTCATTTTTTAAAAATGAAAACCGGCAAATATTTTTATTCTAAAAATGAACGTGGAATAATGATATAAAATAAGAACATAAAAAAGTATTTCATTAAATGAATTTGAACAAATTTAACGGTTTTATAAGCTCTAGAAATTAAAATATATATTTTTATATTTTTGATTTTAAGCAAAATGATTGATTCTTTAGGAACTGCTAATGAATATGAAATCATTTTATTCGTTTTTAATTTGTATTTTGTTGCTTGTGGTTATGTAAAGTGTATCTTAAAGCACGTCATTCATCAGAATAAATAAAGTTATCAATGCCAACATCAATTTAATCAGAATCAAATTGATTAACATAATAGACTTCACATACGTTACGTTAAGATGAATCAAACAAAAAATGAAACTAAATGAAATAGGTTTAGCAATATATGTAATACTCGCATCTTTGACTTGCTAAATGCGGTGCTAAATAGTGAACCCAGCACCATATTCAGTCATAATGTATACATAAATTCACTATTCACGATTTGAAAATGAAGGGTTGTATTTACTGGACAGCTCAATACATCCGTGTTATTACATTACCTTAGAATTTGTTATCACAACCACATAAACACTGTTACTACACGCCGAAACCGCCATAACGTTACTGCCAGCCTGTTAATACTACCCAACGGCTACGAGTACCGGGATTTGCATTAATTCCATCACTAGAGCTTAGCATACATTCAAACATATGACGAACAAAACCATATTGTACTAAAATGCACTGACTTACCCACCATTCAAACGTGAATTAAATACACTAGGGATGTATTGCGACATATTCAATTATTTATATACATTACATTTTCTATTAATACCGTTGTTTAGTGAAATAAGTATTTGCATTCAGTCTTTAATAACGCATAAACTATAACACGAGGAAAGAGTGCAAGGCTGGGTAAAGCATTATTGATGACATTAAGAAATATGTGTTGAGACGGTTTGGGGATGTAAATCGAATGAGTGAAGAAATGATGGTTGAACAAATTTATGAGGTGAATGTGGTTGAGGAAAACTTGGTATGATCAAGAATTTCAAATATGTACTTGAAAGTGGTAAGGCCAGGAGTCGGAATAATCGGCGTGTTTGTATAAGAAGATGTATGGATGTGGAAGAGGCGAAGATTGTGTGCAAAGTTAGATTTGTGTGGCGTTCTATTTTCTCTACCTACACTTGCAGGGATGTGGCGTGATGGTTAGTTAGTTAGTTATTTGTAAAGTTTACATTTTTATCATTAAAAACTCTTTTTTTATAATGCTCGCGATTGAAGTTGAAAATACAAGTATACCAAATACAAAGCGTAATTACTGTATAAATAATTTCATGAATAATGTAATTATTAACACTGTTACGTCATAACCAAAAGGTCGATCAATTAACATTTATGTCATGAAGGTACGTTTTAAATTATAAAGGTACTAATTTTAGAGTTTAAACGATTTTGGAAGGGCATAATTGTAAAATCTGAACGTAAATTTTCACGACCACCGTTAATAATATAAAACATATAGAATTCACCTCTTTCTGTATTTATTGAATTATACAGGAACAATATCGAAATTTTATTTGAAATGCTATCGTTCTAACAATCAATTGATTCGACGAGTATGACGCGGTGTACATAATTTCATCTTATTTATAAAATATATAAATACTATTACTTACTTATTTACATATGCGTAAAACAAAGTTACTTCTTTACTTAACACTTCCTCTGCGATGGTGGGTCTGGTCAGACCCACCATCGCGGAAAATTATTGATTACGTAATAGGTAATTTGTTTACGTCGTTTTCCTTGAGTGTAATCGTTCTTCAAAAAATTACCTACAAATTGAGATACAAACGAAAATTATTGGACCAGATTCAAATGAGTTATTTAAAAAAAAAGAACAAATAAAATATCAAAAATCATATTGAGTAAGGTCAGTTGATCGCTATCAATGTGTTAGTGTGCCGTCTGCCGTGATTTTGAAATCCCAAAAACAAAAGCATACATTGTCAATCTTTGGCGATTGTTTCCGTTTATTGTTTTTTTTATATTTGTTTTTAACTGATTTATTTGTTTACTTGTATGACGGATTAAATATCATATATATAGACTATAAGGTAAACCTACATTTAAAAAATATTAATATTACAAAACACAGACCTTCACAATAAACTGTTTTATATTTGAACGATTTCTAGTTTTATTTTTTTTTAAATCTTTTCGATACTTTACCACAATGGCAGGAAAAAAATAATTATCTCATGACGAGATTGAACGACTTTTGGACAGTTCTAAAAGTGAAAGAAAAGTGAGAGAATAGCGCAGATGACAGTGATTTAGAATTCAAAAACCTTAGATTCAGAATTTGAAAGTGCAACGGAAAACGTGGTTTTATAAGAAATGTCAGTAAGTGATAAAAACATCGATTTCAACAAGAAAAGTACCGATTGTCCTCTTATTTTTTGGTAACAATTTATTGGTCAATAATAAAATTAAATATCATACCTATTATGTCTAACGAACTTGTATATAAAATTTTTATAATAATTAGTTTTATTTGGTTTCGTACAAAATTGTATTCATAATTTCTAAAACCCGCAAAATGTTTATGTAAGAAATGGCGAACTTTAAATGAATATTTACACCATTTTGGGCAATTCCGTATATATTTTTCAATGAAAATTTAAATATTTTCACTGTATTTAAAATGAATTTTAATTGCATTATGGACAAAAATTTATCTTGAAATATTAACTCAAAATCCTAGAATCATTTTGTGGTTTTTGGAGCTAACTGCCACGTTTTATATTTGAAGATAATTACTTAGTTGCATTTTGTTAATAATTCTATCTGTTATGATGTTGACTTAAATATAGTTATAAAATTAAAAACACAAATTATTTGAATTCAGTAAAAATAAAAATGTTTACAATCACTGCTTCATTGCCAACCATGCTACATGCGCGTGTGACATGCTCCGCGGTAGTAGTGAGTATATAAATTAGTTAGTCTGTGGTAGTGAGCCGAAGCGCGCGGTCGCGTTTGGATGTAAAATTATGCGCTTGGATAATTTAATTTCAAAACTATCAAAAACTTGAAAATTCTCATACAAAACTTATGACACATTATCCTATTGCTATGTAGGCTATTTTGAATAATATATAAAATATAAAAACCCGACGAAAAACGCCTAAAAGGCGATTTCTGTACTGGGTCAGATCAGACCCACCACCGCTGGGCGCGTTTTGTTTGAGGCCATCGCGCTTTAGGTGTTAAACACGTATCTTATCAGGAACTATTAAATGAAGAATTAGTGAAAAAAAAAACAAAATGCCCTTAATATATCCTCTGTAATAGTTTCTAAAACGATAAGAAGAGAAAATAATACACAAATCAAATAAAAAAATAAATACATATTTTTTGCGTTAGATTAAGAATTTCGTATCAATAAAAAAAAATCCAGACCAATCTGATGATGTCGGTAACGATGAAACCCAGCTGATGGTGAAATAAAATATAATATTGTTATTTTATTTTATAAAATGCTACAGCACCAAGAAATGTCAGTACAAAACATAAATTGAATCAAACTGGTAAAAAAACATTGTATAACAATAAACCATAATTAAAATTACGATGGAATCTTTAACATAAATTTGTTAGGGATTTACAATTTTATAACCAAATACTAAAGAGTAATTGAAAAAATTTTTTTTTTTAAATAAATATTGTAAATGTAAAAATCGCTTTTCTATGTAAAATTTTAGTGGATTGGGCTAATAATTTTCACCTCCATTGTATAAAATCCTTCGTGCGTCACTGAACACTGAATGTTTTAGAACGATTTTATGTTTAATTATCTCTGCCAATGCAATCAAATTCCATTGCAACAAATTCGTGATTTGTATAGGAAATTAATTTTAAGACCACATTTATTGATGATTCATTATTCACAAACTGAAGTTCTAATGATCAAATAAAGAACGAATCTAATATTTTAACATACATAAATACTTTCAGAACTATAATCAATACATTCTCACAACACTGATATATGTACATTTCAAAAAAATACGTATTGTAAAAGTACGCATTGATGAATTTGGGAGAAGTTATTAAAAAAATCACTCGATTTTTGCGTCAATACGAGTATGTAGAATCTTTAAATATCAAATTTTAAAGACACGTTTTATTCGTTTGTTGTATGAAATAGTATATACAATAAATTGAAATAATGTTTTGGGCTGACATTCTTGGTGAAACTGCATTTTATGTCATAAAATAACCATGTTTTTAGGTTTGTCCCACTTTTATTTTATTTGACAGGTGATCGGGTTTCGTCGTTACCTACATCATCAGACTAGAACCGCCACCACCTGAAACGACTTCTCTGATAATTTCAGCAAACACGAAACCCGGTCACTGATCATGTAAAATAAGCGAAAATAAATAAACTTGTAGTTTTGTAAATTTACAATAAAGTTTACAACATTTTGAGTGTGTCCAAACAATTGTTCACAAAATCTGGATAATCTCCAATTACAGGAGTTATTTTCACATAATTTTTTAATTATTTTTTGAATATCAAAAAATAATAAAATAAAGATTGTGACCTATTTACGATAAAAAATCAAAGGAAAAAGCAGCTCTTTGAAAATTTAGTCTAGCAGCTTATTTCTCAATATATCACCGTGTTATATTTGAAGCATTTATTTCTTAATATTAATGAATAAAGCTATATTGTATTATTTAAACTAAAACTTGGTAATAAAACATTTTAAATAAATTAACCAAAGGTGGAAATTTTATCAAACTAGAAAATTACGTTGATACTTGTACATTTTCACCCGAAGTATAAACAGTGTTGAGGCTAAATCAATAAATGGAATCATTAATGCAAGTCTTACCATAAATTTAACTGCCGTGTTTGGGTTTACCACAAAATATAACGACGAAATCCACATTTGCATTATTCCGTTTGCAAAATAATAAAACAGTTACAAGGGAGAATTTTAGTCAAAGTCATGAAAATTTGATGGCTCATTATTTAGGGGCAGAGAGGTCGTATACTCAGCGTACCTTCGTACAGAATATACACGGGTAAAGTTAGGCACGCTTATCTTCTCAGTCATGAAACAATTTTGTATAACCACTTTAGAGAGAAGTACCTGTTGAAATGTAGCCAAGGGAATAAATAGGGTAAGAGACTGTTTTTTTAGCTTTTTACATACTCGTATTATCTATAATAAATAAATAAATATAAAAGTATATTAATATCTCAGTATAGGTAAAAAAAAAATGCAGTCTGGGAATTCACAAAGCTCAACACTTGTCATATAAATATACATACATGTATCTTCAACAACAGTTGGAATTTTTCATACTAAATGCTAAAATCCAAAATTGATTATGTAGTCAATTTAAAAAAAATTTGTTATTAAGTAAAAACACTTAAAAATACAATTCGTGACAATTGTTTCCCCTTGTTATAGCATTTTCACACTAATGCCATAACAAGGCTAAAAAATTGTAACAAATTTAATTAAAAATGTAATTTATTGTAATTTAACATTTAACATTTAAAATAAAATGGAGTTCTACATTTAAAACGTCAATTCTATATTTAAAAAAAAAAAACAGGTTGAATTTTCGCAAATTAATGAGAACATCAGTGGTCTTTGAAGCTAGTCGTGCTTCAATTAAATAAAAAAATCTTATATATGTATGTTTATGTTTTATTTTCAAATCACAATTAAAGCTGTATGTAAGAACTGCTGTAGGATTCCTTTCGTATGTGTGGTAAGTTGTTATATTGATAGATTAGGATTTTGACAGATGGTGGCAGACAGCTGTTGACAAACCATCCGTAGAGTAGAAATCGCGTATCTGATTTTTGAGATATTTGATTCTAAGTAAATTTTATTAGACTTAACTGATGAATGATGACGACACAGTCTTAATATCGATCTTCACCAACACATATCTAAAATCTCATGGTTTGTATAAAAAAAATTGTACACTTAATATTATTAAATTTCTTCTTAAATATAATCGTCAAACATGTGTAGGTAACATACTTACTTGTGAATTTAATAATAATAATATTATGTATCAAAATAATACTGATTTTTCTGATTCAGTGCAGTATACAGTGCCTCCTGCACTATTATCTTTTATATTGATTGCATTTTTGACACCTCAACACAGATGAGGAAGAATGATAATTTACAGGGCTAACGACCGTCTTAGACTTGGTTAAGTGATCACTTTATACACGTATAATATTCACCAATTCTAACCGTGATTGACAACCACACTACTTATTTTTTGGAACTCCTAGATGTACTGGTCAAACTCGTAACGCATTAGATGTTAGTTCTTCTTTGTTAGAATAGAAAAAGCTTTAATTAAGCAAAGACTATTTCTATTTGTATGCAAGGTCTGAATCTTGGATTAAATTCACGTACTTTTAATGTAGCTTTAAATTGAATATATATTGTTTGATATATAAAAAGAAAAAAGTATTTATTTAGGAGTTAATTTAAAATTTAAATATCGTCGGTAAATACGCCCAAATAAAATAATCTCAAATACAAAGCTTTGTGGTCAGATTTTTATTAATTACTGACACAATCTGAACGACCAAAAAACCTCAATGAATCGAATCCTATATTCACTGCAAACATTGATTAAAGTACACTGTATCAAGTCTCAACAAATCACGCACTTAATCATACATAATTCAGTACATTCGATCAAAGTCTGTCAAATGAAATTGATTGCGTTGTGACGGTGCGATTTCTTTAGGGATCTCTGTGATCAAATATCCTTAACTCCAATCATTATTGACACAAGCGACAATAGACCGGGAGAAATTGAATGATGGAATATTTAGTATTTGTCACCCTCGCGGTCGGTTTTTCAAAGCGAACTAGGCATAGGCGTTATCATGGTATTTCTAAAAATATTGAATATGTGCGGTCTAAAGGAATAATTATTGTATAAATGAAAATGATATTTTCAGCCCTTTCCTAATGTGTAAAATAATTCAATAAAGAATTTCATATACATTTCACGAAGGTTTTCTCTAACATATATGTTTGTACTTATTCCAACCATAAATGTAGCAGACGATTTTCTTCCTCGCTCCATACCAACTTATCGTCTTTGTAGACTGTTAGGTCCTTCTATCATATACAAGGTCACCAAGATCGTGCCTTCGAATCATGTTATCTTTCTGTAGCATCCATAATTTTATTGGTCTTCTTCTAAATGTCTTTCGAGGAAGATCCACGGTGATCGCCTGGTTAAAAAATATTTAGGTACTCTACATTTTATGTGCCCACATACTATATCAATTGATTTTCCACAAATTGGATACAGCAGACGATGTTTTATTAAAAATGGAGTTTATTTTTTCAATTAAAGCATAAACACAACTTTTCGATATTTGAGTAATGTGGTTTTGATTGTGAGAAGAATAAGAATTATTATTCAGTGTATAAAGCAATCAATTTAACTTATCAATGACAGGTCGTATGATCTACAAATGCAAAGATTTTGATATACTCACACCTTCACCTCCGTGAAGATTTCAACAAAAATTTTGATATTGTTTATATTCTTGGTAATAATATTAATAACTACTACTAATACTACCATCACGCTGTTTCCCCGCAAGGGTAGGCAGAGAGGATGGAACACCATACTCCTCTGTCCTGACATACACTCCTCGCTTCCTTTACATTCAAACATCTAGTCGTACATGCCCTCTGATTACGTAGACTTTTGAGACCACCACATTTTACGTTTTGATTTTTCTGATCGTGCCAAGTCATTTTCGACCGTCCTCGTTCTATTCCCTCGCTCATAAAATGTGTTGATATTCATTAATATCTGTTAAACTAATCAAAACTCTTCATCCGACCCTTATACATACCCAACGTTGAAAAGGGCATGGCAGTTTTACGTTGATCATTAATTACACGAAGGCAAGATTTTCAACTATCAAGGCCGATGGCAAATTCTGCCCTTTAGTTGCCACCGAGATTATGTCATATTAAATAAGTAAAAAAATAAAGTTTATATTTTGGTATATCAACATAGATGATGAAAAATATGGCAGTATGGATATTTACAAAGTGAATGACCTATCAAAGGTTGGTCAAGTGATCACTTTACACATGTGCAACTTTCAAAATTCCACTTATGATTGACACCACACTACTCAAAAATGGAATTAAAACTCCTTCATATATGATCAACAATTATAATACAGTAAATATGATTCACAACAGCCATCTTTGTTAGATTAAGAAAACCTTCATCTAGTAGAGGCCCTATTAGATGTATGCAAGATTCGAACTATGGATTATATTTACATACTAGGAAACGCCTGTTGATAAAATCATTCAAAATTTTAAAATAAAAATGTTTTTTTTTCATGCAGTTTATAATTTTACCAGTTATTTTCATTCTCAACATTTTTAATGTGTGTATAAATACTTGATAACAAATCTGGGTTTTCTTCGCTTCAGAGATATTATTCTTCAACTATGTTGAAATGTCAATTTAAAAAAAAATTAACTCCTTAGTCGAAAAAAACCTTAATTCGTGATCATGTACTTGAACACACTCAAAATGTAATGAAAACTACATTTATTGATTTGCAAGTAAAGTGCTGTATGAACTTCTATACGACAATGCTAGTGAACTTTTTACCATCTTATAATCAACACCTCACCTTCATAAATAAATAATTTAATCTGCGGCTACAGCAATACGATGCCGTAAGATGTGATCAATTGTGTGAATTACCTAACCTCAAATAAAAATGTTAAATTTAAATTACCTCTCCTAAAATTTTAAAATATAATTTTACAACTCGAAGTGAAAAACCTTAACATAAAATATCAACAAGCTTCAACCCATTTAAGCTGGCTCTGTTAAGGGATTGTTGTTATCATAACATTCGTATCGCGTTTACAAAGGGATTGTCATTTATTTATTTATTGATTTAAAAAAATTATATTTCTCTCACCTTAAAAGTAGCGAAAATGAAGTTAAAATATAAAGCATTTTTAAAGAAAACTTAAAAAAATAATAAGAACAAAAATTTAAAGAGAGAGTTCTTTTCAAATCCCTTAAAATTTATGGATTTATTTTTATTTTTTCAATTAAATTGTTATTTTATTAAAACAATATTTGGATATTTCTTTAGTGGTCAATAAACTTAATAAATATATAAACTTTGAAAATAGATATAATAATAAATGTATCATCGCTGTACTTAGAAACGTTAAACATCATTTCATTCGGCCACACTTTCCTTGATTGCACGTTACTAACGGAAAATCACAAAACGGACAATTTATTGCAAATCATTTTTTTTTATTTGAAAGAAATAACCCGCAAAGTTTCTATTAAAGATGCTTGTCTGCAGGTAGGATAGACAGGATAGGGAAGGTAAAATGTGAAGAATACATCACAAACACCCAGACCAATAGAAAATTAAAATTCTTGAATTCATTTTGCAATTGGCGGAAATCGAACCCGCGACACTAGTTTCGCAGTCGAGCGTCTACCCAACTACGCCATGGCACCTGTCTATTGATATGTCCATGACAAAAATAAACTGAAGTAATACCAATTTCGCAGTTCCCACCTACTAACAAAATAATATATCGCGCATTTTTTATCGGTTCTAATATTTATATCGTTATATATCGCACGTAATATTTTTATCGGTTTAAATATTTATATCGTTATATACCGCGCGTAATATTTATATCGGTTATGTTTAAAATCTCCTTAAACTTGTAGATTTTGATTTGTATCCCAGGAGGTCAAAAGCCAACAACTCAAAGCTCAGTTAACCTTAAAACATCACGTACATTGTTAGTTTGAAAGACTTCACGGTATAATGGAAAGGAAACATGTTGCTTCGTAGAACTGAATAATTACTCGAATTTTCTGTTTTCTTAACATAGCGTGTAGCAAGAAGCGAGATAGAGGCTGAATTGGTCGGAGTTTGAGGGATCGATTTTAGATGAATTCATAGCTGAACTACCTACCTTACCCCTAAAAGGTCTCTTGAAATAATTTTACTTTTCTTTGTACTTTTTATGTTTAAATTTCATTTTATAAATTAGAGAAAAAATATTCATGCACATATCAACTGTTATATTACAGGTATTTTTTGATCTATTCCTTTTAGAAATATGGATAAACAAAGATATTAAAGAAAAAACAATAACAATGTAGCATTGAATTAACAGTACCTAATGACCTGCAAAATAATTTTTTCAGCGGTTTTTTACGCAATACGATTCAAATAACACAACGAAAAAACAGATGTACACATTATTCTACGAATATTTTTTACAAACTGCACAATAAAAATGTTAATTCTCAGGGGGGGGGGGTCAAATAAATGTAAGTGATTTTTTCACTGTAAAATTAATTCAAAATTACCCTGGACTGGTACTTGAAGCGGAGGGCTGATCACCTTTCCTTCATGAGTTAACGATCAAGATAACACTGCGTTTATATGATACGGTGCCCTATGCACTATTGGGGTGCGGACAAGGGGTTTTAAGTTGAAATTGATATCTATAATATAAAATACGAGTATAAACGATATTACATTCCATTGAATAAAAGACTTGATGATATTTTTGTTGGCAAACTTTCATAAATCCCTAAAAAACCTCAAGTTATCCGAACAATTAATAACAATGATTGTAATAGGTCTCAGAAACCCCAAGCTACAAGAAATGGGCTATGGAAGGCGTTGTGTTATTGCTGGCTCAGGAAATTCGTCTGTCTGCTATAATGATACGATGGATGTGAAACAGAGAAGGTTGGATTTGCGCTAAACCAAATTAATTGTTGTAGGTAATCCGATATTTTAGCCACTCTACGCAAACAGCTATTGTCGGGTTTCTCCATTCACGCCGAGGTGTGCTGGTGGCTGGCACTTTGCAGTCAGTAAGCTCAGAGAACGGGATACATTGTTCATCGACAGGACTGTTTTACATGCAATAAGCTAGCGAAACCCCATGGTTTAGTGATTAACATACATACTTGGAATATCGATCATCAATTCCCACATTCAATATATAGCTAACAACATTTTTAGTGTGTCCAAATACTTGTTCACAAATCAAGATTATCTCCAATTATATGAGTTATTTTAATAAAATAAGTGTTAAAAATAAATAAACTGGTCAAATTGTAAGCTAAAATAATAAAATAAAAATAAATTTTCTGGTGTTTCTCATGTTATAATCCAGGATACGGACCTCATATAGAGTTTCTGCTCAATAAAAAGTTTCATTTATCACACCAATAGATGTTTCTAGTTAAATTTAAGTAATTCAAGCACAATGTTTTGAAATTGGATCACATCCAAGATTTGAGTAGCGTGGTTGTCAATCATGTGTAGAATTTGTGAATGTGACGCGTGTGTAAAGTAATCACTTAAACCAGTCTATGACGATCGTAGACCCCGTAAATGCTAAGACTAATTATACCATATTATTCTTCTACTTTGTTGAGATATCAAAAAAATAATATTAAAAAGTAATGTTTTAAAATAACACAAAGTTTTTAAACCGGACCAAGAAACTCATGTCTGATCGCTTGACCTTCATATTTTGTTATGTCTTATAAATATTTTTAAAAAATTGAGAATAGATTGGAGAATATTAAGGCACAGAAAGGAGCTTTATAAGATGTTATGTAAAGATCCTAAGAAATTACTGAGAAACGTAATGGGGGATGAAAGAAATTTTTATCATTTGGATATACGCAATTCTAATATATAAAAAAACGCTTTTATAAAAACGGATTTGAGTTTATTAATGTAAACACGAATAGTTTTTATAAATACAGATGTTCCGATACGTAAGTAAGGTAAACATAACATTTGATATTTGACAACTACGAGTAGATTTGTCAATCATACTTAAAATATTTAATAAAATAACCGGTCTAAAAATAAAGATGCATTACAATTTTTTTAAAGACGTTTTTAAATATATGAAACAATTGGGAAAAAATATATGCTGCTCATAAAATAACATAATGTGTTCACTACGATTATTTTAGTCACCAATTTTCAAATGATAATTAGGAAATACGTTTTACATTTCTGTTACTTGAAATCTACACAATTTTCGAAATTTGAGTAACATGATTGTGAATGTTACACAGGTTAAAAAATAATCACTTAAATCAGCCGTTACAGTTATAAAACCCCGTAAATACCCTGATACGAGTATTTATATTGATAGAAATCGTTTCATAAAATAAGAATTTTTTTAATGAAAAAATTATGTAATTCAGACATATTGGTTATTTTGCATTCTTTATAACACAATTCTTAAGGATATATCATATATAATTACAGAGGCCATTCTTAGGGGGCTGTGATACCGAAATTGAGCGATATTAAAAAGAAATACATGAGATTCATGCCATTACGCCCTGAAGATGGTTTCTGTAAAATGTATGTAAGAAGTTATGGTAAGCACATTGCTTTATAATCACAAGTAAGAAATTACAAGAAAACTTAATACGGTATAAGCTATCCGATAGCTCTGCAAAATATATATATATTTTTTTAAAAACATTTCCATGTACTGTATTACGTTTGGCAAACACTGCCTCTTTGTAGCCGCTCTAGGCAAGGATGCATACAAAAAAGAAAAAATAAATGTAATTACTGTCATCAGTAACCGAATTGAGAAGATTCCTTTAAAGCAAATTGAGGAAAACAAGTGAATTTTTTCCACCTCCACTGACAGATACACAGCGTTCCGATTGGATTTGCTATATACGCGAAAATCGTAATTCCCTTCACGAAATATTCGGTTACCCGTTCAATTCAATAAACAATCTTGTAGGAAATCATCAGCAAATCTCCCCTATGAATACAGGAACATTCTTCAAAAGTTTGTAATTATATTTAGGTTGACATCAGTAAAGTATCACAATTACAGATACTTTAGGTCCAACAATATGGTAGAAGCCTTAAATAATATTTTATAAGTCGAAAAGACAAGAAAAACAACATTACATATGAGTATTTCATGTATTAAAATAATTAATAATAAATATAATATGACAACATTTTGAGTGTGTCCAAATACTTTTTTACAAATCTGGATTGATTAATCCAGATTTGTGAACAAGTATTTGGACACACACAAAATGTTGTAAATAAATTAACTGGTCAAATTACAAGCTAAAAGAATAAAAATGAAAATGATATTTTCTGGCGTTTCTCATGTATGTGATTATAATCCAGGGTTCGGACCTCACATACTAATAAAAGAGTTTCTGCTCAATAAATAGCTTCTTTTTATCTCACCAATAGATGTGTCTAGTGAAATTCTAGTAATTCAAGAACAACGTTTCGAAATTGGTTCATATATGTAGAACTTTTAAAAATTTGAATAGAGTGGTTGTCAATAATGAATAGAATTGGTGAATGTTACACGTGTGTAAAGTGATCATTTAAACCAGCCTATGACGGTCGTCAGCCCCGTAAATGCCCAGACTTCCATATTCTTCTTCATCTTTGATGAGATGTCAAAAAAGAATATGAAATATAATATGAAATTTTAAACAAAAATACCTGCACTGGTACCTGAAGCCTGAGACTAAGCACCTGTTTTTTTTTATAATAAACGATCAACTTAACATAACATCGGTTTGATGCAGTGCTCTTTGTACCATTGAGTATGGATGATGGTAAAAAGAAGAATTTTATGATCCATAGTAAATATTTATTTTGCGACATTTTAGCCACAATTTCAGGGAACAACGTCAGGGCGATGCGGTAAAGAATTTTAAAATAAAACATGCATGATATTTAAAAAAATCAGAGCTAATAAATTTAGAGCTGACAGGCGCCATGGCGTGGTTGGGAAGACGCTTGACTGCGAAATTGGCGTCACGGGTTTCGATTCCTGCCAAGTACAAAATAAATTCACGAAAGATTTATTTCCAATTGGTCTGGGTGTTTGTGATGTATTTTTCACATTTACCATCCCTATCCTTACTATCCTACCTGCAGATATGACTCTAATAGAGGCTTTGTAGGTTATTCATTTAAAAAATAATAAAAATAAAAACAGTACTTTAAAAAATGAAGAAAATACATAAACGTACAACTTAAATGGAATTGAATATTTGCTACTCCAAAAATACTTTAAAAATAGATGCTCGAAAAACACCAATATTGTAAAATACTTAAAAAAAAATAAAGCAGTAAAATGATGCCCCTCTCTTCGATTTTACAATAAAAATTTATAATATGCTAGTGTACTTTTTATTCGACTTTTCACTAGAATTTGAATGAGTTGTAAAAACCGAAGTAAATAAATGCGAGACATGGTTTTTGAACATTTAATCGCATTTAATGATAAATTTTATAATTTATATTATTTTTCTTGTTAATATCGTGTTTCATTAAAAAAAGGAATTTTGAGCTCCCCCTTTCTTAAAGGAAAAGTTCATTTTAAGAAAGGGGGAGCTTCCCAGCGAGTGAAATATTATACCCAACAGGAAATGAGTGCAATATGATTCAGATAAGGTGTAGAATGTAATAAATTGAGCAAATTGAATTTTCCGGAGCCCTTCAGAAACGCGTTGGTAATATAATATACACCATTCTTAGCTACGTTTGTATGTATGTCTCATGTAGAAATATCTACAGTACATTTTTCTACATAGCAGTTATTTAATAGACTTTGCTCTAATCGATCTATCTCGCATGTCAATCATTGCAATAGGATTTATTCAATCCTAACTACGTCAGACTACTTTTATAAAATATAAAAGCGAAATTTGTGTAAATATTGGCTCAGTAACTTCTTTCAAACCAACAAGAAAAGACAACCTTAGAATTATTATTTTTTTATAAAAAGAGAAGATTTAATATGAACCTTTCATTACGGCCATATGTATAATTCTATTTATCAATCATATTTCTTCATTGAGTTAGTTTTTCTCTTTTTTCTTTTTCTTATATTAAATTAAACCCTATATTTTGTCCTCCTTCGTATAATGGTCACCATGCTCGGCTACCATTCTTGAGGTCCCGGGTCTGTCAAATAAACTTGTACAAGTGATATTTAAACTCTAATATTTATTTTATTATATATTATATTAATCTGGACTGGTACCTGTATGGAGGGCTGATCAACGTTCTTTCATGTGTTAAGGATCATGATAACACTGCGTTTATATGATGCAGTACCCTATGCACCATTGGGGTGCGGTAAAGGTTTGAAGAAGAAATTAAACCACGAAAAATAAAACCAGCCAATTTATTGAGTTATATATTTTTATAAATCTATTTTTGTATATTTTTTTAAACTCTACTTTTCATCCATTGTTTACTTTGTGTAATGCCATTTTTATGAACACTTATTCGTGACTACCGGTTTCAGAAAATCATTCCATCGTCAGGTCATTAAAAGAAAATTATTATTTGATTTGACATTTGTATAAAAATATTTTTTTTATACACATGTCAAATCGTAATAATTTTATTTTAATGACCTGATGATGGAATAATTTTCTGAAACCGGAAGTCACAAATAAGTGTATATAAAAATGGTATTACACAAAGTAAATAATGGATGATAAGGAGAGTGTTTTATTACTAAACCACAAAGTAATTAATGCTTTTAACATAAAATTTTTATTAAAACCTATTTTTTAAATTGAAATAGGTATTAATAAAAAAATGACGTTTCTTTACATTGAAATTACAAAATTATCATTTAAATGGAATCAAGGTATATAAATATTTTATTTGTCAATTATTTATCAAAGTAGTGGTTTTCTAATATCAAACGGTCGGCAAATACCGAGAAAACGTTATTATACAAACATCAAACGAGTTTCTTGATTTTAATGGTAAATTTACGTGAGGTTTTTCCTACACAAAACATCAGATAGCTAGACCAATTTAATTTATTTTCCGGGATGATCCAATTTACTTACCTTATCATTAAATTTGTATTGACTCAATGATATGTTCGGTTAGCAAGTAATAAAACGAGATATTATTGTTTACAAACATCGACCCGTATTTCGTGGCAAACTGGCCATTTCCTCCAATAATTGGCTTTCTATCGATAACTAGAATCAATCGTGGTATTATTTTATTACGAGAGTTTGGGCGAATATAGCGTGAGAGACTTGAAACGATTTTTTCGATATCCGAAAACGACAACGTTGCGTTGGAACAATTGTGGCTTCCTTCATTAATCAGAAGCTGAGGTGATAGAAAGTTTCCCTAACTTGCAAACTTGGTACTCAGATATCTTCGTAAGCTTTTCGGGAGCAGTAATCAATTTAATATTCAATAACAATGTAAAGGCTGAAAAGTTTGCGCATTAAATTCATCATTTCCGTTCGAGACGCTTATAATTAAAAAAATTATCTGAGTTTTATATCTCCAAAAATGTAAAATAAGTTTAAAGGATTATTTGAAAATTACATTAAAGACTGTATTTATTCAATCAACAATAATCCATTTTCGCACCTTACAGTGCTTAGGATGTAAATTTAGGTAAGCTCAATAATAAATTATATAAGGTGAAGATTTTTCTCATTTACTTTCGAGCTTTACATAAAATAGCCTGTAGGTACTTAGTTCACCGACATTTTAATTTTTTTTTATTTATTGGAAAACCAACAGAGTATTTCACATAATAGAGTAAAATTTAAAAAATAACATTCGAATTATAGGTTTTCACTTAAGTAATCTAAAAATAAAAATAATGTACATCATGTACATAAAAGTATAACTATATAATAAACTTACATTACATGTTTTTATCAAATAATAGAAATATTCTTTATCAGCTAGTCAAATAGACATCAACAATATTTCTCTTAAACGTATTTAAAGTAACATTATTAATGTCTTTTTCATTTAGCATTACATTGCACATTACGTAGGCTTGATGTAAAAAATTTTTGGTAGGACTTGGTGTGCATTTTAGGGATTTTAAATAAGTATTTTATAATTTATTGATTTGGCGTTTAATTTTGTTAATAAAATACAACTTAGTTGACTCAAAAAATCTGTGTTTGGTTTAAAATTAATACATAATGTGTTATATGTATAAATATACTAGTATATTATCTAAACCGTATAAAACTTGAATAAAAGTTAGTTAAATCTTTTGGAAGTGCGTCCGAAATGAGATAGTACTGAAAGTCGTTAGGCTACAAGTGTATCTCGAGAAATATGATTAAGTATTAGGCACTAGGGAAAAATCAAGGATGAGAAAAGCGTTAGGTAGGTTCCAGTCCACTTACTAATTGCTATACCGAAATAAAAGTTGCCTCTATTAAAAGAGATATGAATATTGAGTTAATTGATAACGCAAAATATTACTTATATCGTGAATCATGGGTAGTGAACCAAATAAAAGTGAATAAAAAAGTAATTTAATTTATTTTTACATTCGATATAGTTTTCTTGAAATTTGTGAAACACGTAAAATTTATTATCGTTTTTTATAAACATATCGCTCTCACTCCTTTCAACAATGTCAAATATAAAAAAAAAACATTTTTCACGGGACCGTTTTTAAAGTTTAAGAATATAATAAAATGTATTTCAAACAAATATCAAGCCACTTAATAAACTTTTTACTGTGCAACATATCTTTTTAGGTAAACCTGAAGGTTTTTTCTCCATTTGAAAAATATTTAGTATATTTAAAAAAATAATTAAACAATACCTTTTCTTCAAAATGCAAAAACAACACACTATGCCCTATAGCGGGTAAATATTAAGTTAAAAATATGCCACTTTTGCTGGGATATGGTACATTTCCTGGGCATTACAAAAACATGCACAACTGAAAATTGACGATTTTTGATATATGACGTTGTTGAAAAGAGTGAGCGATATGTATAACCAAAAAAGCTAGCAAAAATTGTTAAATTATTAGGTGATTTTATCAGTCAAATATCAGCGTTGATTATAACGTTAATTAATATTTGTTTGAAAAACCTGAATATATCATGTAGCAACTTGACTTCCCCGATCTTCCAATTTCACTAACCGAAAGACAGATCTGACTTCATGTTAAGATGTAGAGGAAACGTGCGGCGTTCCACCCTCTTTGTCTACCTCTGCAAGGAGTCGGTTTGATGGTAATATTAGTAAATAAGTAATAATAAGACAAAAGTATGCGCATGTGAGGCAAATAGAGCCATCCAAACTCCCTTAGATTGCATTGCACGGCCAACCCCAGGGTAGACGACTCCCAGACATACCACCGAAGAGATTAATTGACAGCTGGGAATTGACATCGTAAGAGGCTAATCCCTCTTAAATACGTGCCACAAGGCCTACTCCAAAAATAAGAAGAAGAAGAGGAAGAAGAAGTAGCAATTGAAATTCCATAAGCCAATCAAAACATAGATTAGTTTGTGTGATGCAGTTTTGAAGAAAATAATTATTTTATATTGTTTATATTATTTGACATGATACATCATTGCATCGAAAATTTCTCGTGACTCGTAAATTTAGCAACTTCAGAAAAGTACGAGAGGTTTCCAATATAAGCGTGAATTTAGCTTCCTAAAGTACCTACTCTTGGTAAGGCTTCAGCTGAGTCCTTGACGAGGTTGAAAGTTGTTGTTGACAGCAGTTGGAAAGAAAAGACAAATCGGTCTAATTAAGTTAGCATTATCTGGATTGAAAAGAATTTACCCGTGAAAGGACAAAAGTGATATTGGAACTGATATTGATGGCCGCCATTTCTCATTGTCGATATCTGCAGCTAAAGGCCGGTGAAATCTCAAGGTGGGGATTATATCGGATCAAATTAGATGCCATTAAACCCACTTCAGAATAAGACATTTTCTCCGCCATAATGATCTCCCGAGTGATAATATTTAAACCACCAGAATCTTTAAAAACCTGATTGATAATTATGATGAAGTGTTGGACAAGTTTAATTGAAAAACATGGAATTTTCGATTTATTTCCTGAAACTAAAAAAAGTAATTGCGTCGATAAAAATAAATTAAAATCTCCCTCCCATACCCTTATCTGAATTAAAAACTAATTATATTTCTCACATCCACTCTGAACAAAAGAAAAACATTTACGAACCTTTTTAAATATATATGTATATATATATATATATATATATATATATATATATATATATATATATATATATATATATATACACATATAAATATAATACACATATACATATAAATATATATAATATATATATATATATATATATATATATATATATATATATATATATATATATATATATATATATATATATATATACACATATAAATATAATACACATATACATATAAATATATATAATATATATATATATATATATATATATATATATATATATATATATATATATATATATATATATATATATATATATATATATGTATCAACATAAATGAAAAAGAATTTGGATGTGTGGGCATTTACAGGATTTACAACCTGTCATAAGCTGGTTTCAGTGAACACTTTATATACGTGTAACATTCACATGAAAACACTTGTTTTTTACCACTTGGTTATATTTATTTTAACGTTTCGTTAGCTACAGATGCTCCCATCCAATGAATAAACTAACTGGAAAATTTTCTTTAACATCTGTTATGCATAATTTTTTTTAGAGATAGATCCATCTTTTTTGAAGCAATGGAGTGCAGATAAATTATTATAATTTGTTTGCCGTATTTTATATTTTAGATTTGAGTTGAAAAATATCAATCCTTGAATAAAACAATTTTTTACAAAGTTCTAGAGAATATAATTCCACTAAAGTTCGGAAAATGTCATTTTTAGATTTGAAGTTGAAAATATCCATAATTTAATGGCGGCTGGAGCAACAGGGTTGAAGGCCCAAAAATCTAGATTTAGACTACCAATGACCCCTCTTACGATTTAGTCAATGCAGTTTGAGTCACTTTTACGGTAGCTAGCGACTAGACTATTCAGGTAATAGAACAAATCAATATATCTTTAATGAAATCCAACCAAGACACATGAAAAATATACAAATACACTTATATAATATACGAGTACTTCTACTTGTGTTGGTATTTTAAAGCTCTCTAAAATAGACTGATTAATGCTGGTATAAAGAAAAACGATTTAATGACAATATTTTTTTTTTAATCCTTAAGCTAGGAAAACAGGGATTTGTAAGAGTGTCTACAAGTCGAAGTTAGAAGCAGAAGTATCCAGGATGTAGTTGTTAATAGCACGCTACGTTTCAAAAAATTACAAAAAAGGTCAATTAAACCAGTAAAATTCGTTTATTTTTCTAAAGCATTTGAGAACTTGACTGATATAAACCATATATGTTTATTATATTAGTTCACATGATATATATATGGAACGACCTATTGTTGTAAAACGTTAAAACGCAGTAAAAAGTTTAAAACGTAGTAAAAAGTCAAAATTAAACTCAATACTTGAATTATAAAATAAAACAATTTTGTTTAAACCATTTTTTGTTGTTGTCGTCCGGAGTGGACGTATTTGCTGCTCAATGCATAATAAAAGCAACATTTATGAGTTTTTTCCAGTTTTTAAACCCATTTTTTTAAATTACATTTCCATATGGTGTACAGAGTGCGTGGAAGCTTTTTGGTATCGTAAGGGAAGGGTAATTAACTATAACCTAACTATGGATATTTCAATGTTTAAAAATTAGTACATAAACCCTGAGGAACAAGGTTCTTGTCGAAACCGGCTTTTAAAAAAAAAAAGTGGTTAAAACAAAGTTGTTTTATTTTATAAAGCTTATAAAATGTGCCACAAAGTATCTGCGAAAACAAGAAAATAAAATTTTAATGATTTAATTGAACTAAATCTAAAATTATTTAAAAAAATAAACTAAGAAAAATAGTCGAAATGAAAAAAAAAATAGGGACATAAATTTCAAATCATCTCCACTCAAAAGTTTTTATTTCACAGAAAAGACTTCTGAGAATCTGGATTCAAAGAATCTGAATTTTCTCGGTTTACAGAGACGCTAAAATAAAAATCATTTGGGAAATTTCAGGTGGTGATTCAATGAAATGAACAGAATAGAATTGAGATGAAGATAACAAAATAAATATACGATCGAATCAATACGGAAAACGAGAGGGCTTATATTATGACTACTAGAAACCATTTCGGAGGACATTACACCTTCTTCCCTAACCCAACGGGCACTTAGATTCAATGCGGGCATTAAGTTCAATTCCCCGTTTTCTAAGTGATATCCGTTTGAGTTAAAAGGAATTAGAAATGAGAACTTGATAGGGTCATTAAATCTATTTATTTAAGTAGTTAAAGGCCTAAAATCACGTGAAACACAAATTATTCTTGTTTCAAACCATATTTAACTAGTCTTTTCAGTTTAAAAGGTTTGAGCCTTTGAAGTGGGTACAAGGTAAATCAATAACGACCAGCTCTACTTCTGATGAACCTTTAATGATTTTCTGTTGAATTTGAGCCCTTAATTCTTACAATTTAAAGTATTTAACACCGATGTCTCTCACTAAGACACTTAGACCTTTTCATTGAACATCCTTTTAAAGGATTATCGGAAAGTATATGATTAAGTATTTAAATAAAGTATGTATAAATTTTAGAGTCCTATGAAACAATAGATTTAAATACGTGAAGATACAATTACGAGTATTAAAAAATAATTTATTATTAATTTTATTTGTTTTTTCTTTCTTATTATACACACAAAAACCTCGACTCGGTACTATTTTTAGATTTTCTAAAATTTCCATTCTTCTTGTCTAAATTTTCCATTCAATAGTACAACAGTATTTATGTTATAAGGAAAACAATACTTATATGTACATGCATAATGAATTAGATATAGTTTATTAAATTCGTAATTATGTGAAGAGCATTGGCGCAAATGGCACAGGATTTGTTCGTGATTTTTCGTCCTTTCCGTAAAAGGTGTCCTTAAATAGGCAATTTGAAACACGGTCATTGTGATCCAGGGGTGGATGGGGGGGAGTATTGTGACTGAGGAGGAGATAACATGAATAAAGGACGAAATACAGAAAGTGGGGGGAAGACACAAAATGTCCCCTCTATCTACTTAAGATTTTCAATGGAATCATCTAATCGAATTATGATTACCCACAGATACTGAATTCTTTTGAAATTCTTCAAACAAAATAAAAAAATAAAAAATGAACAAATAAGATTGAAAAATATTTTAAAAAACTAGACGCTCAATTTTCCAACCACTTAAATGGAAATAACCAAAAAATTCATGTCTCAAATAAACCAATTCAATTACATATTGAAAGGAAAGGTCAAAAAATGAATATATGTATTAGAGCAATTAGAAATGAATAAGTATATAAACAGTCCTAATTTTAAAATTATTAATGAACAAACCAACCTTATGTCTTCACCACTGCTAAACATATTGAAATAGACTATTATTGTACATCATCTCTCTGTATGTAAACGCTTGCATGATGCGTAATTAAAAAAAAACAATAATTTTAATCACAATTATATCTACATATATAAATTCTTAAAATCAATATTACCAACAACTGTAATTTTAAAATTATTAATGAACAAACCAATCTTATATCTTTACCACTGCTAAACATATCTAAATAGACTATTATTGTACATCATCTCTTTCTAAAATCTATCTCTCATCTCTCTCGTTTGAAAATGCCATAACTAGGCGAAACAATTGCCACAATATATTTTTTTTGTGTTTTTGTTAATAAAATACAACTTAAATGCAGACTTAAAAATCGGTGTTTGATTTAAAAATTAACACATAATACTGATGAATTTGTATTTCAAAAATCTTGTTCATAAAATGTACGCGCTAGCCACGTGTAGCGCACTTGAAGAATGTCGGTAGTATTCGAGTAGGATGCACTCAGTAAGGACTTCAGAAAAAAAATATTAGTAAAAACATATGTGAAAGTTCGTCGTTGGCAATTTAATTTTAGCCAAATATAATGTTTTAAATTACTTAAACGCACATAAGCTTATCGTTTTGAGAATTATATATGTATGCATAATTTACGCGTATTATAAAATTTTATATAATTCCATATTTCAGTTGAATATAAATTATTTTAATGGATTTACAATGCTATTTTATAACTTCATGAAAGATGTAAAAATGTATTTGTAAAAAAGAGGTAAATTTTTAAAACCAAATGAGAGTGTTAGCATTGATGTGGCCTTTAAATTAAAGGCCAACATATCGATTCACATGGCCCTATTTTCTTTACTCTATCAAAACGTTTAATATTTTTCATGAAAAATAATTTATTCATCGTTAAAACATTTGACTGCATACATTTTTTTACCGTTTTTACCAGTAAAAATGCCGTCAGCAATTTCGATAGTCATTCATGTCCAAAAACTTGTTAAAAATCTGGATTTTTTCACTTATTTTTACTTTGTTTGAATTAAAAAATTAGGAAGAATTTGGAAGTCTGGGTATTAACAATGCTTATAACCTGGGATATGTTGGTTAAGTGATCACTTTACACAAGCGCAGCATTCACCATTTTACCCATGGTTGACAACCGCACTATTAAACTTTTTGCAACTCCTATATATATGACCAATCTCATGACACAGTACATACGAGTTCATAATGGCTATCTACGTAGGATTGTGTAGCTGTAGTAATAGTCTGCTAAATATAATCTTTCTCAACCCAACTTTACCATAATCTTCTTCATCTATGTTGAGATGTCACTTTTATAGTAATTATAACATGTGTATATATAGTTCATGTAATACAATGTACATTATAACAGAGGCAAGAAAAAAAACCTTTACCAAAAGAAAGAAAAATACAGTAAATCTAAAAAACTCATCTAATATTTTAAGTAAACAAATATATTATAACACTCTCCTTATCATTAATCGTTCACTTTGTGTAATACCATTTTTATAAAACACTTATTAGTGATTTCCGGTTTCGGAATAATCATTCCATCATCAGGTCATTAGCGATTTGACATTTGTGCAAAATAATATTTTAATAATAGAAAACGTGTTTATAAATGTGGTATTACACAAAGTGAACGATGAATGATAAAGACAGTGTTATATTTCCATACCACAATGTTATCAATGCTTTTAAAATACAAAAAATTAAATATATTATAGGTACTTCACAGAAAATTGAAAAATGATAACATTATTATAAGTTATACTTTTACGTCTGTAACGTACATTCACACTTTTCTATCATATAAGGTAAATATTGATCTTCTCGCACAACAATCGCCCTATCGCATGTAACTACTTATTAGACCAAAATATATATTTTC
The DNA here is from genome assembly GCF_059751285.1 of Brachycentrus maculatus. Lineage (NCBI taxonomy): Eukaryota > Metazoa > Arthropoda > Insecta > Trichoptera > Brachycentridae > Brachycentrus > Brachycentrus maculatus. The sequence goes on from NW_028280786.1 coordinate 1,521,761, forward strand.
TCGAGTTTTACTAACAGACCGAATCCATTTTACTGACCACTTGTTGACACATTGAAGAATGGTCCCTGGAAGGGTGGAGTGTACCAAATGAACCTTGGAAGGGACCAACTCACCCCAACTTCCTGTATATATTCTATCTACAGTATCTCCAGGATATTGGAAAACCAAAAAGCAAACTTTCTAAACGAAAATATTATTAAAAGAAAATTATTTATTGTATGATTAATGAGAAAATATCTCTTGACTTATAAATACGGTTGGAATTTCTTAAGGGTGATTTACAGATATCGATCAAAAAGTTAAATAAGAATTCCAGAGTTTAATTTGTAGAAAAAAAAATTATGATAGTATTGAGAATGTTTACAACATTTTGAGTGTGTCCAAAATCTGGATTCATTCCAATTACAGGAGTTAATTTCATATTATTTTTTCACATCTCATCAAAGATGAAGTCTGGGCATTTATAGGGCTGACGACAACCAGATAATCCAGACTTTGCAAACAAGTATTTGGACACACTCAAAATGTTGTGAATAAATTAACTGGTCAAATCATAAGCTTGAATAATAAAAATGAAAGTGATGTTTCCTGGCGTTTCTCATGTACGTGATTATAATCCAGGTTTCGGATCTTACATACTAATAAAAGAGTTTCTGCTCAGTAAAAGATCTTCTTTTCATCCCACTAGTATTGATTTTTCCAGTGAGGTTCAAATGATTCAAGAACAACGTTTCGAAATTGTTTCAAATAAATAGAACTTCCAAGAATTTGAGTAGTGTGGTTGTCAATAAAGGGGAGAATTCGTGAATTGTAAATGCTTTATATTTCACATGTTTTAAAAGTGAACTTTCAATGAAAGCATTCATTATTAACATTACCAATAATGATATTTCTTATCGAATTTAATTTCGTTGGAATAATATTTAAGTAATGTTTTTTTGTGGGTTTATATTTTCAATATTCCTTTTTTTTTACATTTAAAAACACATGCATTACTTGGAATTTTATTTTCATCCCTTTTTGGTGACTTTTTTGATCAAGGGACTGATTATAAATTTGTGTAACTACTCCTTTCTTTACATACACTCAACCTCTCAAGGGAAATATTTTTTCAAGGATTATATCGGTCATTTCAACACCTTTCACTCTAGGATACTTAAATCCCAAATATGTTTGTAGATATTTTTAACAAATGCGTTAATAACACAATATATGTAATAAAATGAAAAATTGTTGTACAGAAATTGTGTATACTAGACTGTAATTTGATGTATTTAACTGTTCACTTTGTTTTAACGAAGCAAGAGTATTACAAAAAAATTCGCAGTATTTACTATAAATGTCAATTATAAAATGTTTTTTTTACGAATAATCAATTGTAATTTTTACACTTTAATAAATGCTTTTATTTGTATTTTTTAGCAAATGTACTCATTATTTAAAAAAGTATATCTGATTACTTTCGGCTCTCTAGTATTTACTTTGGGAATAAAACGCAAATAAAAGAGGTTTGAAGTGGTAAGAACATAAGTTTGTTTAACTTAATTTAAATATTTTATGTTGAACAAACTTAAAAGTAGTGCTGCAGCCATTTAAAAAGAAAATTCATTGATTCTTGTCTTAATATTAGTAGTAAGTTCGTTGTCATAATATTAAAACTAACTTACTAACTAAACTAAGTACCTTACTAACTAACCACACAACTAACTTATTAATTAAGTAACTAAGTACCAACATGATATTTATCCATTTTAAAATGTAATGTTCCTTAACTTTGATGAAATTAACCTCAATGGACTCGTAAGCATTATCCAATTTACACAAGTTTGTGCGAGTTGGGGTATACAAACTTGAGTGCACTAGCCATTACTGCTTTTCTCCTTTATCTACTCACTATTCTCTATCCATTATCTAGCCCGTGTAGCAGTTACGTCTTTCATGAGTTTCTTCACGTAACTCATATGTGTCCCCTCAAATATGTCCCTCTCCTAGATGCAAGAATTAGAGCGGGACTTGCTTTCATACGCGTCATTAGCGATCAACACCGCGGGAATTTCAATCTGTGCCCATCAAACTTTGAAATAAATTAAAACATGAAATATATATTTTTGGACATCTCAAAATATATGAATAAGAATATGGAAGTCTGAGTATTTACGGGGGTTACGGTCGTCATAGGCTGGTATAAGTGATCACTTTGCATACGTGTAACATTCAGCAAGTCTACCCATGATTGACAACCACATTACTCAAATTCTTGAAACTTCTACAATATATATATTGTTCAAATTCGAAACATATTGCTGAAATTAACTAGAATTTCACAAGAGACATCTGTCAAATTTTATTATATTCGTCTTCATATATATTGAAATGTCAATATTTAAAAAAAAACTCCCGATTGGAGATAATCCAGATTTATTAATTATCTCCAACAAGTATTTGGACGCACTCAAAATATTGTAAAATACGATAGTTAGAATTTTTCCTTCCTATGAAATTAATATGTTATTGCTATGATGAACTATCAGCAAAATTAGCAGAAGTCAATGTTTTGTTTTGTCTAATTTGTCATTAAAATTATTTTGAATTTGGTTGATAAGAATAATTACTGTAAAGAATTGCTTTTGGGAAAAAAAATGTTTTTACTTCCACTTATTTGTCAGAGATTTCAAGCGGTTAAAGGTCCCGCTTTCAAGTAACAAAATAGGTTTTTCTTTTGAACGATTCCTTCGAGACCAGCTCAAACTCCTAATAGCCGCAAATCAGGAGGGATAAACAACACTGTAGCTCCATTTTGTTAGAAAACAAAATACTAACTATTTACATTTAAATGTATTCAAAGTAGAGAGTAACCGTTCGCAAATGTGCTTATACAAAATTAACGAACACTCAGAGTCTGGTTTCGTGTTCTGCAATAGTCGCTGTTAGCATTAGCGGCTCCACTTCAGTTATGTTACGAATGGCGTTGGGTGTTAAATTGCAGTGCTTTAAATTTGTTATTGCATTTGCAAGTGCTTTTTAGCCACAAGAACAAATATCATTTACGATTGTATCATCCTTCTTCTAATTGGGACTCAATGGTGAATAGAGTATTGTATTGTATCGTCGCACTGTTTATCTTGATCGTTTATTGCATGAAGGCAATATAAAATATTCAAAATAAGGCAAACATCCTGCGCTCCTTGTACCAAAAATCAATAAAAAACTAAAAAAAATGCATTATTTATCGGGAAAGTGGTTGTATATTTTTTAATTTAAGGGTTTTTTTTAATTAAAAAAAATCCATTTTTGAAAAAAGTAGTTATAAAACCCTAATATCTCCTTATGATCGGATCATACAAAAAAAATCTTCTTCTAACCAACTCAATGGTGCGTAGGGCAATGCATCGTATTGACGCAGTGTTATCTTGATTGTAACTTACATGTAGGGACCAGTCCAGGGTAATGTTAAATAAATATCACGAGTGTAAAATCACTATTTTTTTTTCACCCCCCTGGGAATCGAACCCGGGACCTCCAGTGTGGTAGCTTAATACGCTTACCACTACACATCGGAGACGGACAATTTATTTCTTGATTTTTCTTTTTTTATACGAAACATTAGTTTCAGTGCTCCATGATTAATGTGTTCTTGGAGAAAAAAAAAAATTGATTAACTTAAATTTTTCAGAATGTTATCGAGCAGCAAAAAACGTTTACTAGATCTGAAATTACCTATATACTAAATATGCTTATTATATTGGAGTAAAGGGTCAAATGCAATTAATCGAATTGATTGATTTATAAATAAAATGTAACTTTGTCTTAAAATCTCCATAAATATTTTATTATAACTTAATTATAATGTCTGCCGGGTAACTTCGAAACCGGTAGACATTACAATTAAATTATGATAAAATATTTATAGTGATTTTAAAACAAAGTTACATTTTAATTTTAAAATGGAAAATCACAATGTAAGTGCTTCAAATGTAAATTACATAATTTGTTTAATTTATATTGGTTTATTCGCTTTCAATTATTTCAATGCTTCATTGCAATCCATTATAATTGCAGAAAATGGTGAGTGACCGTTCCGTGTAAACGCGTTATTCACTAGTGTATAGAAGATGGTAACACAACCCTAAACTAACCTCCATAAACGCCAATTAACGTCAAAACTGTGGATTAATGGGACTTGGGAATGAAACACACATATCTCATCTCTAATGTATTGGTTGCAATGAATGCCTCGTGCATATATTTAACCACTTAGGACATCCCGTTGTTAAACGTTCAAAACAATGCACTCCGTAAATGAGATTTATTTTAGTTCGCAACGCGATTTTCACTAGATTACAGTACTTAAATTAAACGGAATAAATTTCTCGAAAATATGAATATTTTTAATTTACAATTTTCGCTTTGTTTACTTGTTGGATAAGTTTAATTTTAATGAAATGACCCATAAAATCATATGCTATATACTAATTAAGTATTCAGATCAGTTGATCGTGTCATTAACGATTACGATTATAATGCACTTGTGGGGTATGATCTTAAATAATATCGTTTGAAAATGATAAAACTTTTCATCTATGGAAAGCTTCATTAATGCTAATACACTTCAATGTTATCGGAACTTTCTATATCGTGACCACAATAAAAACAAAAAATAGTAAATAAAGAGAAACGAAATTAGATATGCACAATACTTATTTTGTTACGAATTAATGTTTTAAGGTGAGAAAAAAAACTTTTTGTAAAACATAATATCAATCGTATTTCTTCTCGATATGGAGTTAATAATGAATCGATTATAGACTTTTCATTCCACATCCCCATTTATATTGATAAATCCATCAGTGATCTAAAGAAGTATTTTAAACAAAGGGGTTCTCACAATTTTTATTATTTTTTATTCCATACATCAGACGCTGGATTCCCCCCCCCCCCCCCCAAGGATGATAAGGATAATCCATGTTTATTATAGATGTCTTCAACTAAGACACAACAATTATTATTATATGTGAAAGAATCATCCTTAGTATAAAAAAGGAATAAAATAAAATGCTTCGTCGGAGTTCATACTCCTATAACATATAAAAACTGTTGTATTATGGACAAAAATTGGGCAGTTTTTTAAATTTTTTGTCATAGATCTATCTTGAAATGTCAAAATAATGTAAAATAACTATTTAACGGAGAAACTCAGATTTGTGAACAAGTTTTGCACACACTCAATATATTGAGATTTATTCTATTTTTATTCGATCTAGGATCACCTCAAACCTAAAACTAAAGTATATCTAAAACTGGAAATAATTTGTAACTTTGAGTGCCTACCTATCCATTCAAATTATTTGATAGTATTTTTCTTTTCAGATAAAGGACAAACAAGTTGAAATATTTAATACCATTTTATGAAAAACGAATAAATAAATATTTTCAAATTAAATTATAGAAAAGCAGAAATTACTTCAATAAATGCAAAAAACACAAATCGTGGAAATAGAACCTAACCGAATAATGAATACTGAATCAGAAAAATCGATAGCGGTATTTCCATTCATTTCTTCCACCGTACTTAGCGCCGCAAAACTCTCGTGTTCCTCATTCTACCGCTCCTCAAAGGTATTCATTACAATTATGATTAATGACGAAGGTCGGAGGCTTTAAGTTGCCTGCGAAGTCTCCCTAACCGAGACGTACTCCCACGAATCCTGCAGCGAGCTATTATAATTATGATTACACCCTTAACTAACGCAACGCAGATTTTCATTTTAAATTGTAGCATAATAGCTCTTGGGGTGTGAAAGAGATTAAAAACCTATGTTTCTGTAATAGTTTTGCATTATTTTAATCATGTTGGCTAAAGGCTGAAATATTTAATTTAAATACATTTTCTTTACGTACGCATGATGCAAGGGAATGTGATTTTTTTTAAATAACCAACTTAAATGCGCTAAATTATTTTATTCACAGTTAAAATCAAGCATTAAAAATATTTTTTGTGTCTCCAAATCGTTGTTTATAAATTTGGGTTTGCGCACGCTAAAGTTATTAATATTATTATGTGCATTTTTTATATTGATACGAATAATTTGTATTGGATATGAGATATGTTTTTTTTTAAATATTGGTATGTGAAATATTATATTTATTTTGAGAAGTGCAGTTGTTAATCATGGTTAGAATGGTGAATTATACACGTGCGTAAAATGATCACTCAAACCGGGCTATGATCGGTCGTCAGCTCTTTAAAAACCCAAATTACTATATTCGACTTGATCTATTTTAAGATACCAATAGTTTCAATGCTTATATTATACTTGAATACATATATTTTTAAGTCTCCATTCATATCTCAAAATCTATTACAAAAAGTAATTAAACTTTGAATCTTACGCATACAAATACACACACACATACAAGTATATACATATTACATATACATATATACGAATGAGTATATTAGCTATAAACTATAAAGAAACGAACAACTGCATAGATACATAAAGTAAAAATTTTAACGTGTATGATAATATTCTTGGTATAATGAAAAAGGCATTTTTAATAAAATTATATTTACATAATTCAAAAACTTCAAGCTCAAGCCCTCTTTCTAAGCGATTGGATTATGACCGAGCGACCTATATACACGTTCGTACAATTTATGACCAGAAGCTTTTCATTAAAAAAATATATTTCTCGACTTAAGAAACTCGTACAGTTCTGTTCAAAAGAAACAAAAGAATGTGAGGCCCAAAACAGGAGCAATATAAAAATATAATCTGTAGTCATGTTTTAGTAATAATTAATTAAAAACAATTGAAGGTTTGGCTGAATTTAAAAAAAGTTCCATCTTGTTTGATATACTCTTACGTTTTAATTATTCTTACGTTTTAATTTTAAAATTGATAAAATTTCATTAAAATAATAAATTATACAATAAAAGAATCCCTAAACTTATTTTACGTTCTTGATGTTCTGTAAAAAAACAAATTATGATGTTGTGTATAAAAATTACTTTTTTCAATTGAAATTGTGTTCGACAATGTATTGTATATCAATTTATGAAAACTTTTCTTTGTTTTTATTCCCTTTGACTTCTATCGTTATCTTTTTTATATTCCACGAATTAAAAACAATAACTATTTATTTATACTGTCCGTTGCAATAAACTTTTACTTTGCCACATTAAAAAAGTTATGGTAAGGTTTCGATAAATACAACTTAATAATAATCACAGTTTTTTCCAGGTATTTGACCAGTGACTTTAGTCGTTACCAATATCATCAGACTGGTCTGATGATGTCGGTAGATATGAAACTTGGTCACCGGTCAAATAAAATATGTCCGGAAAGAACTGATTAGTTGATATTATATATTAAAACAAATTGTTTAATAAATTTCGTAGCTCAATACAACATTTTTTACGACTTTTCAATTTATGCATGTATTTTAATTCCATATTCCTGTTATATACATTACGGTTCTAAATGTATCGACTATCTTTTTTATGCCTTTCTAGTGCCATGTCTAAGCTAGACAAAATCTGGACAGTTCGGGGTTTGAGTAACAACACCAAGATTAAGCTTGTCAGGAGTTTGGTCCACTTCATTTTTCTGTATGCTGCTGTAACATGGACCATAAAAGCAGCAGAAAAGAAAAAAAAATACGTATTCGAAATGTGGTGTTGGAGGCGCATACTCTGAATTCCATAGACAGCTAGACGCACCGACGAGTCCATTCGTTAAGGGTTTTACTTGGATGGCTCGACTCTGGCCAATGTCTGTACACGACGGATTCTTCAGTTCTTTGGACACGTTACGCGTAGAAATGAGGATAGACTGGAACGACTAGTTATGATTGGTTGTATGGAGGGTAAGGGAGGGAGAAGAAGATTTCCATACGATGGACACATCAAGTTAAGACAGCAGCAGGCACCTCGGTGTATGGAGCGCTACGTTCAGCGCACTCAAAGAATAGCTAGAGAAATGTCATTGCTTCGACAAGGGTCACGACCCTCAGTAAAGAGGAGTAAGACGGAAAAGAAGAAGAAGAATATTTCTTATCGATAATTTCTCCATCGATGATAACACAAAATAAAGTACACGGAATATTACACGTTGCCTGAAATTCAAGGAAAATGTTCCTTTTGCAATTTCCCACAGTCACGTCTAACTAAACGTACACAAACATGCAAGCACGCGCGATTACACCTCTCGCGCACGTGCGATATATTAAACCGAGGAAATTGTTCAATTACGTCCGGCTGCGCGAATATTTTATCTTAATCCATAAATATTACATCAAACACGCCCTCAAGCTTCGTACAAGCACGTTCGCCTGGCCATTAACAGGACGGACTATGTAGGTTTGCGAACCAAGTTTAAAAAAAGTATTTACCTACCCTTAACGATATATTTACCCAAACGTAACATGAAGTGGCACAATTTTGATTTTACAATGTTTAATTATTTACTTGTTATTATTTATGGACAAATACGGTCATGCTCGCAAAATCAATACAATTTAAATTATAAAATAAAATACTTTAAAAAATTCGGTAACTTACTTTTTTCCAAATTTATATCATAATATTAAACAACAAGAAAAATACATAACGAAATTATTATTTGTAAATCGGTATTTATTTTAACTTTTCGATTTTTCAGAATTTTTAATGCTTTGAAGTTTTATAAATAAAACAATTAAATTTGTGTTTTTATGATATACAGAGAGTATTGAAATTTTCAATAATGTTTTCATAAACAAAACACTAAAACGGATTACGTTTGAAATAATATTGTGGTATAACTGAAATAGTTCATTTATAAAGTTTTATTTACTAACCTTTTTCTACTGACAAATATTGGACAAATTACTAAGAATCTAGTTGCTTCGATACCAATTGATTCTAAAACACAATTAAAAAAAAAAACATATCTTAACCACGTTTTTATTGGTACATTTTTTTCTCACATTTTTATATGTTATTTTGTATGTTATATATTTGATTTTCCCTTAACGAGACACCCAATAAACATGATGTTTTAAATTTTTTTAAACTAAAAACAAATCTGAGCTGCAAGGGATTTAATATTTCAACAACTTAATAAACTCACTTTATTTGCATATTTATTATATTTTGGACAAATTGTTTTGAAAATATTTTTCAGAATTAATTAATCGCCAATCGCATAACGTAGAGTTTGGAACAGCAAAATTTCACCAATTAAAAATACAAATCAGTGTTTTTTTAAAATGTGCTTTCATGCGAATAAAATTCAATTTTATATTTCCACACTTATTTTACATATTTTTATCGGGCTCTGCCCCAAATAATAACTTTTATTCTAGTTATTTGCAATACATAATTTTTAATGAGTTCATTTTATATGATCAATAAATGAACGTGTGAGTTGTTTATCGATACAAATATATAATATGTTATAATATGAATGGTTATTGATACAAATTTTTACCCTTTAATATCTCAAGGAGAAAATTCCTTGATTAAGACGTAGCTTCATTTACGTATTTTGTGTCAAAATGGATTTTCAGAAATAGTGGTATTTATCAAGTTAAATGAAAATTGTAAATTACATTAGTAAATTACTAATTGCTGAAATTCAGGATAATTATTGAACTGACTGAAAACAATGTTGCATGTTATTTTTAAATAAATAATACGCATTATAATAAACGATAAGAATAAAATAAATTATAAGCCTCAATGTCGTTTTTTCAACACAAAATATAAATTTGTCTTGGTAATGTTTTCTATTCATCGATTCCTGTAGTCAATTATCTAATTACCCCTAACGCATTAATTCCATTTATGTAATAATCATTTAGGAATATAAAATTGTATCATCTATATTAGTGAAGCATCAGACTGTCAATCCATTTAATATAAGTACATACATATGTATGTATGTGCGTCGTTTACTCTAATGGCATTTTCGAGAGAAAACATATTTCTTAATGCTTCCTAGAAATTGACCTCTAGGTTTGTGTGTGCTTGGTACTTTTATTTTAGCCTGTAATATAAAAGTTTTCTTTTGTAAATGCTACAAAGGTTAACCTTTTGCCATCGGACTTAGAAGTTAACTGATAAAATATATCTAGTAATACGGAAACAAATGACGACATTTTTCACAAAAAGAAAAGTATACTAATTTCATAAAAAAATAAAGCACATGAAATGATATAGGTGATAAAAAATTCTCTTTCGTTATTAATACTTATTTATACTACATCAAAATGGTGGGGAAAAAATAGACGATATAAATATAGTTTGTTTATGTTATAAAAATCAGCGTTACGTAAACTGTAAGTTAATTGAACGCTATCATATATTTCGAACAGCTATAAATACGAAATACCTACCAGCCATAGTACTCGTATAAGTAGGTACCTACTTGAAAAAATTATCTTTGTATATTTTTATACATCAGTACTTACCCACTACATATACTACTACTACTGCGTACTACTACTATATGTTACTGCCCTTACATACTTCATTACATACTTCATTTCTTCTACATATAACTACGTACCATCTTTTAATTCCCAATATATAATTTTATTTTCTTTATTATCCCTAATATATTCATTAACTTCGTCTTGTTTTTCACTTATTTCTTGGTTTAAAATGATGACAATAAGCTTCATACCATAGTTTTAAAGTCACATATATTGAATTTTATTGTAAACCGACGCACTGGCTACACCAATTTGTTTTTTTTGTTTGTTTTTTTTTATGTGCTAAAGGTATAAAAATAAATGCATGTACTAAGAAATATTTTTTTTCACAAAGAAAATAAATTAGTTTAATAAATACTTTATTTATTGATTAGATAGTCACTTTGTGGTAATATCTATCCATTTTCAATTTTTATTTAAATTGGTATATAGAAAAATTAAATTAAAAATGGATATATTTCTTTTTAATGTTACAATTGAAGAGTTGAAATACTACAATACTAAAATGTGATTTCACAATAAATATAAAATGTATTTAACTTGGATAAAAAGCAAAAAATTTCAATGGTTTATTACTACAATGTTTCCAATAGATCACGATGACAAATTTAAAAATACATAAATCATTAGGTTATTTTACAATACTACGTTAACGTCAAAGGTATATTTAAAAATTCGATAGATTATTTTAATGAAATAAACATATTTGTCTAGTATTTAAATGAATCTCAGTATAAACCGCCTTCCAAAATTCTGTTTAAACGAATTTATAAATTTTCTGCTGACTTTTGACTTACGAAAGCATCAAAAACTCAACTTTTCCCCTTTACTCTAAAAGGTTTCATATCAAGTTGCATGAAATATTAACACTTCACGTCAAGTTGTTACGTTTAATTAAAATTAAATTAATAAATGAAGTGAATTCAAACGCAAATGTATTTTTTTCATCAAAATAATTTGTTTAGCATCAAATATTAAACAAATTACTTTTCTTCATTCACTTAAGCTTAGTTTTAGTGGTGTAAAATTTTTACCATTATCATATACGAAGAAAATTACGTAATCTGATTGATTAGTAGGCCTTCCTGCTAAATATTCTTGTGATTGAACACTGAATTAATTTGGTGATTCGAAACGGTAACTATTTAACTAACCATCGCGCCGCTTCCCCCAATGTAGGGAAAGAGGATAGAATGCCAAATCAATCTATCTTTGCAAAGAATCTTCTCCTTTTCCACATTGATGCATCTCCTCAAACATACCCTCCAATTATTCCGACTCTAAAACTGACCACTTTCAAGTATTCGAAAAACTTGATCATTCTAAGTTTTCTTCAGTATTTCTGTATTTCTATTTTCAACTTCATTCGTCTTATAAATTTGTTTGACTTTATTTCCTCACTCATGCGCTTCATATGTACAAACAATTTTAACATTTTTTTTTCAATTTTACCGATAATGATCCACCTTACATTTTTTCCTTATTTTACCGTTCAAACGTCTATCACACATCGTTTTGCTGCACATTACTTAGTTTGAGAGATCGCATTTTGACTGCATTCAGTCTACCTTTATCCTTCTTCTGCCAACTCTATGCTTTACTTCGATACATTAGGGGACTTCGTTGTGTACAGCCTGATTAGCTTTCGATAATAGTCTTTTATTTCCTTTAACCGATTTTAGTACACCATTCACTGAAATCAGTTTTATCATTCAAGGAACTTATTTATTTTTGTAAAAAAGGTTTTTTGCTGGACTGGGTTCGTCTTGACCGCTAATTTGATTGAAAAAGCGTACAGCAATTTCACTTCTTAAAATGGCTCGAATAATGTACTTTTTCAGTTGATTTCGTTCTAGAGAATTCTCACATTGTGCACCAGAGATTTTCTCTCTAGAAATGGTCGAGACAGCGAATCTTTTAGCTGAAGAGTCTTGAGTCTTATCAGATGGGTAAAATCATTCACTTTAGAGGAATCGAACAGCCATTTGCTCGAGATTTATTTAACTTCTTTGTCTTGTTCCATCTTTTATATTCGTGTAGTGGGCCTTCCGCGTGGGAAGCGATAAGATTGGAACTTCGTCCCTATTTGCCAGCAATAGTTTTGAAGAAAAAAACACATGATCGATTCAATTAATAATCGAACTCATTCGATTCAATTTGTATTAATTTTATTAGATTTAAGTTTTGTACTGGTGGATTTAAGATTTCTTGGTGGAATTTTTATAGAATAAAATAATATTATATACTTTTATATTACATTATAATAATTATATTATATTATAATAATACTATGTTGTATTTTCCTAGTGAATTTTATTTGACCAGCAACCGAGTTTTGTCGTAACGACATCATCAGACTGGTGTGAGGATAGACAAAATTCTATATTATATACACGATAAGGTAGGTGTTGAAAACTATCGTTTTATATAGTTTTTCTCCGACAAGGTAAAATTAATATTATAATAATAATTACATGTAAGTTATGTTAAAAAATGTAAGTTATGGTTCTTTACCATAACTGACATGTTATTATTATTATTACTATCATACAATACTTAAACAGATTAAATTGAAATTCATTTTCTCAGAAAAAGATTAAATAAAATCATGGTTTTCAATCCCTGATGTCAGTGAAATATAATAATGTGGAAAAAATAGTTGTTATTTTATTCTATGCATTAATTTTGTCAAAATCTCTTTGTTAAATAACACATTTAATCTAAAAGAGATTTGTCTTTACGTACCTAATTTACTTTTTTGTGATTGAGTAATTTATTGTGTTTGTAATATTATTTTTACGTAAACCTCCCGTTATGTAATTTGTTTACTTTAATTTAATACTTTTTCTCTGTGAACACCCTTATATAAAATAAACACGGCGTTTTCCATTAAGTAAGCTAATATTACATAACTGAAGAATTTAAGTGAGCACCAAAGAAAACGTAAACCTTGTATAATAAATAATTAAAATCTTATTATATAACTTGGTAACAGTTAACCATCGGTCAAAAATAAACGAAAGATGCTTATTTAACTTTTTGTTTAAAAACATAAAATTTCATAATTATATATTTTTAAATTAATAAAAAACTGAATATAATTATGTCTGTCCGCCTCCGTAGTGTAATGGTCAGCACGCTTGGCTACCGTTCTGGAGGTCCCGGGTTCGATTCCCAAGGGAGTAAAAATAAATATAAGTGATTTTTTCACTGTAATATTTATTCAATATTACCATGGACTGGTACCTGAAGCCGAGGGCTGATCACCTTTCCTTCATGTGTAAAACGATCATGATAACACTACGTTTATAAGACACAGTACCCTATGCACCATTGGGGTGCGGATAAGGGTTTTATTATTATTTATTATTATATAATAATAATTTTTTAGGTCTTTTGTTCTCAAGGGGCCCATTCGAACTCGAATATGTTCGATGAGCAAATGAACATACACGAAAGCTTCTATTACGAGTCGATTGCCAAATAAAATGACATGTGGGATACGTAGGTTTGGACACGTGTTGGAAACTGTGAAAATGTTGGGGTTCCGAATATATCTCGAGTTTTTTTTTCCGACAAGTCAAACATGTTCAAGTGTGAATGTAGGGTTTTATTCTGTAGAATATGTTCGGAAATGGTTGGCAGAATCATTCCTTTTTTAGTAATCACTTTGGAAACTAATAAACACAAGAAATCATCTCTCAGCAATGTACATAAATCACAAATAACACATGTTATGGTTAATTAAATAGAACTATAAGATCCATAACACGGAAACACATAAAAAAATCTTTCATATACCTCTTTTGGCCATAAAAACTTTTTACTTATTTTTTTTTATACAAATATGTTAATAAAATTAGTACATAACCACTCACCGAGATTTTTGTGTCAACCAGTTTCGAGACGTACCCGTCTCTTCGTGAGGACAATCACTAACACAGCATGCAAACAATACTACCCTTCACCACCATAGCACTATTTACACACTCAAAACTACACAAAATGTCTAACACATGCGATTTTTGGTCGACCCGAAGACCAACATGCACTATGGTTTTCAATACAGACATGCATTACGAGCCGAGGTTAAACATGCAATAAAATTAGACCTGTAAACGAATCAACTTATTTACTCGTAGGATGAAAGGAGTGGGCGGGGTTCGAATTGGATACTGACGAATCGTGCTTAACCGATGTCAAATGTCGTAAATGGTGCTATGGTGGTGAAGGGTAGTATTGTTTGCATGCTGTGTTAGTGATTGTTCTGACGAAGAGACGGGTACGTCTCGAAACCGGTAGACATCAAAATCTCGGTGAGAGGTTTTATACTATTTTTATTAACATTTTGTAAAAAAAAAAAAAAAAATAGTAAAAATGACTAACCACAAAGTAAATGCTTTAAATATTAATAATATTGAGAATATTATAAAAACTTTGATTATTATGAAATAAAGTTGTACTACCTGCTTCCACTATCCATAAAGTAATTATTTATAGGAACTTAACATAATATAACTATTCATAAATGTGGAATATAGTATGTTATCATTCAAGGTAATGGAAGTAGGTAGACTTGAAATAGATTACATCATTTGGCCATGTCTTATTTGATTTCATGTCATAAATAATTTACTTTTCATATTATTTTATTAATTACCACTGTGACAGGAAAACTCGGTATGGGCAAATAATTTCAATTTGAAATTTTTAATTATGTATATGAGAAAAACAAAGCACGATCAGGTTTGCCAAATACTTGAAAGTGGTCAGGTTAGGAGTCGTAATAATCGGCGGGTATGTATGGGGAGATGCATGAACGTGGAAGAGGCGAAGAATGTTTGCAAAGACAGAGTGGTGTGGCGTTCTATTCTCTCTGCCTACCCTTGCGGGGAAGCGGCGTGATGGTTAGTTAGTAAGTTAGTTTTATGAAATAAAATAAAATAAATTAATTTACAAATGCCAAAGATTAATAGTGACTTTTTACTCTTATATAGTTTTGTCGTCTGATTTCCCAAGTGAATTTCATTAAATAAATTCTCACTTCACTTAAAACAAAAGAATCTATTACAACATTTTGAGTGTGTCCAAATACTTGTTCACAAAATCTGGATTATCTCCAATTACATGAGTTATTTTCATATTATTTTTTTAAATTATCTGGTCAAATTATAAGCTTAATAATAAAAATGAAAATGGTATTTTCTGGCGTTTCTCATGTGTGTGATTATAATCCAGGATTCGGATCTCACATACTAATATAAGAGTTTCTGCTTAATAAAAAGCTTCTTTACATCTCACCAATAGATGTCTCTAGTGAAGTTCTAGTGATTCATGAACAAGGTTTCTAAATTGGTTCATATATATAGAACTTCCAAGAATTTGAGTAGTGTGGTTGTCAATAATGGGTAGAATTGGTGAATGTTACACGTGTGTAAAGTGATCACTTAAACCAGCCTATGACGGTCGTCAGCCCCGTAAATGCCCAGACTTCCATATTCTTCTTCATCTTTGATGAGATGTCAAGAATCTATAATTTTGTTTACTTGATTACCCTACCGATACAGAGTTATTACTACTTATCTTCGAATGCCGACATAACTCTGTGTAGAAATTAGTTGATTTCGAACGAGTTCTACAAATACTTGCATTATCATGACTCAGCTTCCTGGTGGAAGGTATTCTTTTCCCTAAGGACTCATCATTTCCACAGGATAGTTAGTTCAGTAAAAGAACCATTTTTCATTCCCGGAACTCATTACGTATGTTTCTTAACGGTAGTTTTTTTCTGACGTCATCTTCTTTTGTTTTAAAATGGGACGATTCATCAGGTTTTGTTAGCGTCCTAAATAATGGAGGAGTATTATTTATTTATCTGTTCTATCTTTTATTTAAAAGTTTAGCTTTGATCTGTTTATATAGCAACATCACCATCGTAAAATGATGGTTACTATTATAATATATATATTTTTTAACAAACCCGCACATTATAAGATAATGCTGCATTAATTTAGGTGGTGTGTTATGAATTTTCCCAAGCGATTAAGAAAATAACTTGTCAACGCATTTTTGACATCACAACATAGATGCAGAAGAATATGAAAGTCTGGATATTAAAAAGGGATTATGACCTGTCATAGGCTGGTTAAGTGATCAATTTACACACGTGTGAAATTAAAGTGAAAACTTAATCAACCTTTCTCTGTAAATACCCAGAGTTCAATTTTTCTTTCATCTATGTTGAGAAATCAAAAATGTGAAAATAATCCTAAGTGGAGAAATCCAGATTTGTAAACAAGTACTTGGACACACTCGAAAATTTGTGCACTTGTAAATGACTTATCCAAATTATTGATTACGTTTCGATAGTAAAAAAAAACCTTTTTTATTTGCGACTCATGTAATCTACGTATGTTTTAATGATCAATATTTGTAATAATGTACACAAATATTAAACTTTTCCCCCTTTTTTTAAATGCCTTACGACTCGTGGTTGAGTTGTGGCGTAGAGTGACCTCGAACTTGAAAACTCTGACTCAGAGTTCGCTACACCACGAGACTGCAATCGATTTGTTTGCTTTGATTCGTTTGATTATTATCTGTTTTATCATACATTTTCAATCATTAATATTTTGTCCCCGTCAAGCCCTTCGATTTAGCTTTTCGATGGAGTTCTTTAAAATAAAATACTAGTTTGGTCCATATTTTTTTTTTACAATTTTGTAAGAATTACCTATAAAACAGAAAAAACATAACTTTCATACAATTCTTAAACTTAAATGTATATCGGAATGAAATAAACGTGACCATAAATAAAATAAGAAGTTTAATGTCCTTTTTCACATTGGCAGTAATGGACGAGACTTAAATATATATAGAATCCTTGGAAATTTTAAATCCATTTAGCTGGGAGTATCATCATTATACACCATATTTCCGAAAATAGCCCATTAGTTTTCAATACATTCATTCGGTTAGCACATTCGCTTTGTATCGATTCTTATATAATTCTATAGGGACTATCACATTGTGTTTAAATTTGATAATCTACGCACATTAATATTTTGTTATATTGTAATATTGTTATAGTGTCTTTACCTGAATTGTAATATTGTTATATTGTTATAGTGTCTTTACCTGAAATTAAAATTGAAACCAAGGATACGAGTGTTTCTTCGCTACATATAGAAGATGTATGAACTAATATATATTTTGAAGTAAAATATGTAATCTTTTAAATTGTAACTTTCATCCTGTTTTCACTTAAGACGTTTGTAGGGTCTATAATGTATGAAAGAGGAATATTATCAAGTAATTAAACAATTTTCTCCATCTCCTTAGTGTGATGGTCAGCACGCTCGGCTACCGATGTGGAAGTCCCGGGTTTGATTTCCAGGATGGGGGAGGGGGTCAAATAAATAAAAGTGATTTTTTCACTGTAATATTTATTCAATATTACCCTGGACTGGTACCTGAAGCGCAAGGCTGATCACCTTTCCTTCGTGTATTTCATGATCAAGATAACGCTGCTTTTATACAATGCAGTGCCCTATGCACCATTGAGTGTGGATCAGGGTTGGAAGAATAAAAATAAGGGAGTGATTCTTGTAAATTATTAATTTATTTTACGTTTCACCTGTTAATTAAAGAGATCAATAAATATTCAGAAAAGTATTCTCTTAACGTGAGATTTCGTAAGGTTTAATCCTCGTAAATTAATATATTATATTCTATTCTACTACGACTGCCACTATTACCGCGCTTTTTATCTGCAGGGGTAAACAGTTAGGATGAAACTCCATACTCGTCTGTCTGACATAGATAGACTCCTAGGTTCCTCTATTTCTATTCATCTACCTACTCGTATGCTTTCCAATGACGTGTACTTTTTACACGATTAGATCTGAGGTTCTGATTTACTTGGTCGTGCCAAGTCTTTTTTGTCCATCCTCGTTCTGTTTTCCCATTTATATAAGGTAAATATACATTCTACGTCATTCTCATTCATTACCTATTCATCGTTCCAATTATCAAAATTATGTCATTACACCTTTGTCAATATTTACAATTACCCCTTGCTCACCTTTAAACTCTTTCACATTATATCTGTCAAATATCGATTCTCCATGCATTTGGATTTTAATTTGGCAAATAAAAAAATCAAAAGCTTTTAACCGTCAGGCAGATATTGTGTCAGAGGGTAGGAATGTCTGATGAGGAGGGTGTGAATCGTTTGAAGAGATTATTGAAAATATCGAATACCGCCACCCCGACATTTGATTTATACAACTCTGTTTTTTAGCGTCACCTCGTTAAAAATCATGAATCGTCAAATACGAGCTTTTTTATGTGTTTTCATTACTCGTAGAACTTTTCATATCAAATTAATATATAACACACACATATACATATATATATAAACGTTTAATAAAAAAATTATTACTCGTAGTACTTTTCATATCAAATTAATATGTAACACACACATATATACAAATGTATACTAAAAAAAAATCATAACTCGTAGTACTTTTCATATCAAATTAATATGTAAAACAAACATATTTACAAATGTATAATAAAAAAAATCATCACTCGTAGTACTTTTCATATCAAATTAATATGTAACACACACATATTTATATACAAATGTATAATAAAAAAAATATATTTTCACTGTTGTATAATATTGTCCGCCTTCATAGTGTAGTCATAGTCAAAAGTCAACACGCTCGGCTACCATTCTGGAGGTCCCGGGTTCGATTCCCAGGGAGAGTCAAATAAATATAAGTGATTTTTTCATTCTAATATTTTTTCAATATTACCCTGGATTGGTACCTGAAGCGGAGGCCTGATCACATTTTCTTCATGTGTTAACGATCAAGATAACGCTGTGTATATATAATGCAGTGCCCAATACACCATTGGGGTGGGGATAAAGGTTTGAAGATAATATTCCATGTTGGTTGTGAAACACTGGATTGAATGGTTGTGAGGTAACAGAAGAGCGATTGATGTAATAAAAAAACAGTTATATTTAACTTTTATTATAAGCATCATACACCTACTGTTTTTGATTATAAAACGAAAATTTTCTTTAATTTTGAGTGTTATAATGTAGCCCGAGACTTTTTTACTATATCCAAAATTATTATTGTTAGTCATAATGAATGGTTGAAAATTAACACAATTGGATATTTAACAAAAGAACTATAATGTAGTGAAAAACTCCCAATAATTAAAATTTAATTAAATACTAGCTTTACCCGACCAAGCGTTATTTTGGCTCAGACTAGTTAAATGAAAAAAAAAATCAATTCTCACATATATAACGTTCTTCATTCTGCCCACTACAAATTCCGAATTTTTCATATTTCTGTCCATATTTTTCTTCATTTATGTTGAGATATCAAATCGTTTTTTGTTTTGTTTCTGTTTAAAGTATGTACATATAAACATACAATGACGCTTTGCTTAAAGTATTTACATATAAACATTTAACGAACATTATAGTTCGACATATTTTTATTACTGATATAGGACACAAGGAATACAGGATATTAGGTAACTGGTTACCAATTATGCAATTAGAACGTCTCGTCTCAACATCTGCTGCATTGATGAACAGATTGCTGGAACTTATTGAATACGGAGTCAACATGAGAAGGTAGAAGACGGAATGGGGTTCACAAAGAGAAGGTATCTCAAGAACTCCATGGGCAATTGTGTACTCAATTTGATGATCATATCTGATACTTGACATGCCTGCTATAAATAATATGGATATTTACAACATTTTTAGTGTGTCCAAATACTTGTTTACAAATCAGGATTATCTCCAGTTATAGGAGTCATTTTTCATATTATTATTATTAAAAAAATTAAAACAAAATAAATTAAATAAATTAAAATAATATGAAAAATGACTCCTATGATTGGAGATAATTCAGATTTGTGAACAAATATTTGGATACATTCAAAATGTTGTAAATAGATTAACTGGTTAAATTATAAGCTAAAATAATAAAATGAAAATGATTTTTTCTGGCGTTTCTCATGCATGTGATTATAATCCAGGAATCGGAATAAAAAAGTTTATGCTCTACGAAAAGCTTATTTTTATCTCACAAATAGATGTCTCTAGTGAAGTTCTAGTGGATCATGAATAATGTTTCGAAAGTGGATCATATATAAAGAACTTGTAGTTGTCAATAATGGGTAGTATTTGTGAATGTTACGCGTGTGTAAAGTGATCACTTAAACCAGCCTATGACGGTCGTCAGCCCCGTAATTGCCCAGACTTTCATATATTTTTTCATCTTAGATGAAATGTCAAAAAAAATATGAAATATGGATATTGTTAGCAGGTCAGATTCAGTAGACAATATTTTCCAGAACACTCGATATAATTTTTTTGTATAATTTTCTTGATGTATCGATTACCAATCTTTGTTACAAGGTGTTTTTACATCATGTTATCAGGTATATTGAGTGACATCGATACTTTAAATCATACTCCCGCAAGAATGACATTATATAAAAATCAAATGTTTTCTGTTTTCCTGTCATAATAAAAGGTCTTTCTTCAAGTGAGTGTATGTTTATATTGAAGGTAGAAAAAAATATTATTTCATATATTATCAACAATATTTTCAATATAAACCTAAGTAAATGCTGAAATGATGTTCAGCATTTCAGTACTCTAAAACACATTTTAGAGCAAAATAGTTTTTTTTTGTTTTATAAGACTAACAAAAAAATATCGTCATTTTCTTTCACGCGGTTTTTCAATACTTTCGGCTGAATAACTTATTATGTTATTTTTTACCTCAAAATTGTCAATTAACATACTATGAAGTTGGAATTTGTACCTAAAATCCCATACCAACCCATCCCAACAGTTTTATCACTGTCTGATATAATGTGCGGAAATAGGATATTTTCACTCAAAAACATATGTTACATTTTGTTTTTTAAAGTAAAAAAAATGCATTTTAAACCTTGGTGTTATTTAGATGAATGCATATACTTCAACTGATATCACGTAGATAAGTTTTAGGATTTCACCAAGAGAAGTTTTTGGACTTGCATTCATTGTTTAATTGTGTGTGTTTGTGTGTGTGTATGTATGTCTGTGCGTGTGTTTAGGTATGTATATTATTACATGTTTCAAATTACATGTTATTTATTACATGTTATTTTTCTAATCTATTTTACGAAAACTTAACGATCAGAGGCCAGCATAGTTCACCTCAAAGTTTAGAATACAAATATGAGAAAAAATAAATATTTTAACGTACAACGAAAATTAAAGCATGTTCATTTTTAAAATAATTATATTTTTTTCCAAATATTTTTGTATTGGTGGTTGAAAATTCTAGTCTCATTATTAATTATTAACCATGAATAACTTGAACCTAATAAATTATGGCATAATTTCTGATTGGCGAAACGCCACATGCCTAACCTGCATTTCATTGGAGACAACTAAGTCAATTATCAATCCTTCCAGTTTCAGATTGTGGTTAATTAGTCTGTCAGGCACTACTGCCGCTATAATTGGAGAGGCAGTACTGGAGGCTGTAGGTAGAGCTAAACCATACGACTACCCATATGCACACGGTATTTGCGCACATAAATCTGCTGTGAAAATCATTTAGGAGAGATAAATTTTACCTATTTGAATGCACGACTAACGGAAATTGAAAAAATCTTGCAATTATTTAAGAAAAAAAACGAAGGGCAACTGTAAAAAAATACACTGATTTGGTATCTCATGCTTATTTTATATTGCTTATTAAAAATATGCAATTGTGAATTATATTTGGTAATCTTTTACCAATCCAATATCTAGTTATTGTTCACAAATCTAACTCAAATCAACCATAGGTACTGTCGCGGACTCGCACATGAAGCGACGTTCGAATCATTTCATACTTTATTTATGGTTTCGGGATTCACTTTGTGGTAAACTATGAATCAATTGGTAGTAAACTTGTTTTTTACCCCTTGAGTATTATATCAGTTTTTAACGACTAGTTTTGGAGGCTACAGATGATTCCATCTACGAGTTTGAATTTTGAAATCTGTATCTGTAGCTTCTGAAACAAGTCGTTAAAAATTAATATAAAACTCAAGTGGTTATAAACAAGTGTTTTATTTAAAATTTAGTAATATCATTTATTTAATTAAAATGAATTATTTAATTAAAATTATTTCATTCTATATTTTAAAAAATAACTTATATCTTTACCTTTCTCACAAGGATAAGCTCTATTTTAATACAATAAAAAATTCAATTGTTTGTTACAATATAAACTCATGTATATTTAAGAAGTCTAGTAAGTAATGATGATTTTTTTTTTAAATACTTAATTTTTTGACATCTCAACAAAGAAAAAATATTGAAAGTCTGTTTATTTACAGGGCTTACAATCTGTGATAACCTGGATTTAGTGATTTTCTTATATACGCGTAAAATTTTCCACATGATTGACAACCACACTAACTTCGAAAGTTATATTTATGCGAATTTTAAATAACTTTAAAATTTGGGATATTCGTATTCAACATGATTTAATACATATTTACTAATTAGCACATATTGTGTTTATATGTGTTGATTTACGTGTAAAAAACAAAACACGAATGAAATATTAAATGTATGAATTGTGGTAAAAAAACGAAAATAAAATGTTTGCAAAGTCTTACATTTTTTGATGATAATTAAAAAATACATACATTGAAATTGTAATACAGATATTTTATACTTAAAAATAAGTCGTAATGAATGTTTCGTTTATCGTTAATGTACTCGTGCTCTTAAATGCTTAAAAAGCTAAGTATTTTCTCAAGTGATCTCATCTCCCTCAGGAGTGTGTAAATACCAAACGGAAGCAGTCCCATTACTTTAGATGTTTAGATTATCCTGTATACATTTTTCAGATATGAAGAGGCCATTGCTGAACCGAGAGCTTAATTAAAAAAGTAAACGTGCCATGACCAGCAAAATAAGAGAAGAAATTTTTAGGTATACGTATTGGAGAAATTCAGAAAAACGAGCTTTTCATTTCCCTGAGAATAGACAATTTTACGCCAGAGTAATCGCCAAAAGGCTAACCAGAAGTAAGTTTCTCATAGCTTTTGAAAGTTCATCCGAAGACATTTTCCTTTAATCACGAGAGAACGCAAATTTGTATAATATGACAGATTTCGAAGGCTAAATGAAATTTGAGCAAATGTTTAGACGAAATTTTCGCAGCCGCGTTAATCCAATATAGCTGCGGTAAATTAAACTTTACTTGTCAATATTGGATTCGATTATAACATAATTTAATAATTATTATTTCGATAATACGAGTATTCGATATCGGGTAATGGAATACTTCCTCAACTCGGGGTCATGGTAGGTTCAATATTTTAATTATTATATTACCTCCATATATATTGATGATGATAAATATACATAAATAATCAAGAATGAGAAAAGTGTTAGGTATTCCAGTCGACTTACTAATTACTATACCAAAATAAAAGTTGCCTCTATTAAAAGAGATATGAAAATTTAGTAAATTGAGCTCCTTGATAAAAGTAAATTGGTAATGCTCCCTGAATCACCATAGTTAAAAAAATATAAATATTTAAAAGTATAAAAGGCTCCATTCATCGTGTATTCGTGTTTTAATTTAATTTATATTAATTGGCTTAATAATTCATTTAATATGGTTTAAAACATATTTTAACGAATGAATCATTTAAAATCTTACAATGGACCGCAAACCTAAAAACTTGAGTAAAATACTTGAAAATTGTTCAAAATGTAATCCCTCGTGAAATATTTTTGCCAAAAAATATGAAAAGGCGATTATGAAAGATTTTATTTTGTCGGCGGAGAATAAGGTGTAGAATTAGAGATAAGTCATCTTTTTACCGTTCATAATAAAGAGAGATTCCGTTACAAGTTAATTTAGTTAGGGTTGCAAAGCTCGCCGTAACTATGCGTGCTCGTTAACAACGTTCGCCCCTTATGAATACTTTTCGTTAATTAAACCTAAGGGTGGCTATTCTTTTTAATACAGGTGTTGGGAGGAGGCTCAGTGCATTGCAGGGGAAGATAATCGGGGAAGAGGTATTATCCCCTCAGGTAATTTGCTTCTAAAAATGTTCAAGGTCTGTTCAACAATGCAACACAGTACAATGGTACGAGGTAAAAACATGCTTGGATTTTAATTTACTGCCCTGATAGAATATATTTTATGATTTAAGTATAATTCATGTGTAAAATTCTACTTGTAAAATACCTCAACAATGGCAAGCTTTTTAAAATGACAATTGTTTTTTTTTTCAAACTTGTTTAACGCATAAATATATTTATAGATTTTCACAAATTTATTGAATTTTGCATTTTGTTATACCTATGAACTGTATGCACTAAATTTTTATATATTTTCAAATATATTCATAGATTCTTACAATTTTATTTAATTTGACATTTTGTTACATTTATGAACAATTTGTCTTAATGCAGACACGCACTGCATGTATTGCAGTTAATGGAACATCTAAATTTATGTCCTCCTTCATAGTGTAGTAGTTAGCATATTTGGCTACCATATTTTATTTATTGTTTCGGCATTAACTTTGTGGTAAGACATGTTACAATGATTAAAGAAAACACTTGTTTTATACCACTTGAGTTTTTATTAAAGACTACATGTTTCAGAAGTTAAACTTCCATCATTCAGGTCTGTATAATAACAGTTATTATACAGACCTGAATGATGGAAGTTTAACTTCTGAAACATGTAGTCTTGAATAAAATCTCAAGTAGTATAAATCAAGTGTTTTCTTTAATCATTTGGCTACCATGTTGGAGATCTTGGGTTCATTTCCTAATTTTGTCAAAATAAATATAGATGTTTTTCCATTGTATTTTAAATTTGTAATTACCCTAAACTGAGAAGATAAGATAAAGTAAATTTATATTTGTAAGTAAAATAATATGAAAAAAATACCGCTATGGAATAAAAGTATCTCAATAACGACTGCTTACATCGCAATATAAAATCGAAAAGCCAATTTTGTGTTTAATATTTTTAATTTTTTTGCCAGCTTAGAAAAATTATAACTAAAGCAAAAAAATATTGAGACACATTTAAAAAATGTAATAACCTTAGAAACTTGTATGTTTCTGAAAAGACATTTCCGCAGGTATAAAAAGAAAGAACAAAGATTAAAGGATTGAAGACATCCAGGTCAAAAAGTTTTTATTTTAATTTTTCCATTTAAATTATTATCGGAGTTCACCCCATCCACAAGTTTCGAAGTCGGGCGTATAATATTAATTATTGTTTGATAATTACTTAAACTGATTCAGAGAATGTTATATACACATATCATCTTACACTATTAATGAAGCTTACATCAAAGATTAATTTCCGCAAGCATTGAGCTATATGTTATTAATCAATTCCGTTTATTTTCACAGAATTAAAACAGCCAACCTTCCCGTTCCCGACCTTGTGTATGTAATATTATTTGGGTAGGAAACCGTAATAACGCAGAACACACAGAAGCAATAAAAGCGCTTGTTTGTTTCACCGAGGGAAAATGATTTTGGATTAGTAAAATTCAAATGTTGTGAAACAATTAATTACTTAAACCACATGTTGTTATGTGATTTAAACAAAACAGAATATGGATATTATTAGTAAAACAATATTTTCCTGACTTCGAAGAGGTTAGCGAAAAAATTAGAGGACTCATAAACGAGTTAACATATTTTGAGTGCGTCCACTTCAATTTTTGTTTATATAGAAATCTCAACATAAATTAATCCATGTTGAGATATCGATATAAATAAAAACCAACTCTCATATCGCTCACTCCTTTCAACAACGTCATAAAACAAAAAACTTGATTTTCTCTCAACATGAATTAATCTATGTTAAGATTTCGATATAAATAAAAACCAATACTCATATCGCTCACTCCTTTCAACAACGTCATAAATCAAAAAACTTGATTTTTGAAGAGATCGTTTTTAAAGTTTAAGAACATAAAGAAATATATTAAAAATAAATATCAAGCCATTTATTGAAAATTATTTAGTGATTTAAAAGAAAATATTAAATAATACCTTTTCTTCAAAATGCAAAAACAACACTTTTTGCCCTGTAGCGGGTAAATATTAAGCTAAAAATATGCCGCTTTTGCCGGGATATAGTACATTTTCTGGACATTCCGAAATCATGCACAACTGAAAATTGTCAATTTTTAATATATGACGTTATTGAAAGGAGTAATTCATATATGAAATACCCAGATTTATGAAATTTCGACACACCCAAAACATTGTGAATAAAAAAACTGGTCAAAATACAAGTTGAATAAAAAAATTCAAAGCGACTTGTAGAATGTAAAAGATCATTTACATACATTCCATGAAGGTCTCTGCTGAATAAAAAACTTAACTCGACTCAATCACACATGGTGCTGAGAACTTGCATGTGAAAAAAGGGGTCAATGGAAGGATATATATATACAACTTCTGAAATTTGAGATATGTGGTTATTAAATATGGCTATAATGATGAATTTTACGCGTGTATAATATAATCACTTAAACCGTCCTATGACAGGTCATAAGTCCTGCAAATACCCTGACGTCTACATTCTTCTTAACCTATGTTAAGTTATCAATTTACTCGTAAATAAATTAATGAACTATTTTGACAATCAAACAAATCCCCTAAATTTGTAAACAAATTAATAATTTTCAAAAAAGTGTCAACAAAAATTAGCCGATGAAAAAATAACTATTTTTATTTTATTTCTAATCAACAATAATAGATACATGCATATGTGTGAACTTACGAATAGAACTTATTCGTAAGTTAACACATATGTGTGAACTTACGAATCTGAACTTATCAACCTTCACGAATCTTTTAATAATATAAATATCTGTTTTTTGTGCAAAATATGTCAAATTGTACAGTACGCACTGGATCAAAAGAATTCGTCTAATATAAAATTCCGTATCAAATTCTTGAGCTCAAGGTCTCTTCCAAATACAAGTCACGCGTCACTTGAATTTTTGAATATCCTTTAATTTTATTTAACACTGTGAAATACATAATGCGGAACTGTTGTTTTC
This sequence comes from Brachycentrus maculatus, assembly GCF_059751285.1. NCBI lineage: Eukaryota > Metazoa > Arthropoda > Insecta > Trichoptera > Brachycentridae > Brachycentrus > Brachycentrus maculatus. The sequence goes on from NW_028280786.1 coordinate 1,549,394, forward strand.
TGTTGATTTTCATTTAATTATAATATTGTTCCCAGGTGCCAAAAATTTACATCTCTTTTTTGTGTGTAATCATCATAGGTTTGAGTGATGATTAGATTGATCGCGTGTTTTTAAGACACAAATTGTAAATAAATCATCTTGATAATCGCAAAGTTTAATTTGATTATGAAAATTATTCGAATGATTTTGAAATAGTATCGATGGCCAAAAAAAAGCACTTTGTTGGAAGACAAAAATTTAATGATGGATATTTATGAATCTCGTTTTCATATTTACATTTAAGGTAACAATATTTTTTACTGCCCACATTTTCATTTGATTTAATTTAAAAAACAAATAGTTTTTTTGAAAATATTTTCTTTAAAGTCAGTTAATTATTGTTATTATTTTTTCTCCTATCTTTATCTTCTCTTATTACTTTATTTATTGTTATTACAATGTTTTTTGTTTGTTAGAGCTAAAATCACTCGTAAACGAGTGGGGTCAAAAAAACAATCATTCATGGATTGTTAGATCTGAAATTTTGATCGGGTGATTTCAACGAGTGACTTTTGATATTTTTTTATAATCAAGATACATTAAATGTGTTAATAAATTCGAAGATTTTGAATTTTGAGCGTTTAGAGGACGAAGAAATTACCTTATATACTATGTGGCGTTATTGAAAATCTCGTCACTCAATTTTATAAAACTTTATATATGCAGTATTGTAAGAATTGAATTCGTATCTCAGTTGAAACTGACATTTGGAATTTCCATCTGTCGGAAACTTTGTGAAGTAAATACATTTCCTCAACTGACCATTTGAGACTTTCATATTCCATTCGTTACATTTATGTTGCGTTTTCGTTAAAACACCTAAAATATCTTCACATATCACCAAAATCGAAGATTTTAGTAAAATGAAAAAAAAAATGTTAAACGTAGAATTTTTTCAGTGAATGAATAAATCGATTTGCTCAACTGTTTTTAGTAGATTTATCCCATCGTCAGTTTTAAGATGAATTAAAACGCAAAAATTATGAGTTGAAGATGTACGACAATAATGTCAATCGTAGCATTTAATTGTTCTACATTAGTAACAGTATGATAAAATACAATATAATTTCCCATATAAATAAGTAAAAAAATCAAACTTGTCAAAATGAGTAAAAGTAAAACAACTAATCATCACGTCGATTCTCCGCAAGTGTAGGCAGAGAGAATAGAACGCCACACCAATCTGTCTTTGCAAACAATCTTGGCATCTTACGCATTCATTCATCTTCTCATTATTTCGACTCCTGATATGGTCACATAAATATTTTAAATACTTGATCATGCCATACTTTCTAAATTAAATTAAGTCATGGATTTAAATAATGAATTGTCTCGTTGGAATCTCTTCTTTTTCCCGATAGTTACCTAAGACAGCGTCGGCATAGATTGTTTCACATTCCTATACACAGGACCAACCTGCCGATGGTTATGCCTGTAGGAAGAGCTACCGCTATGTTGAACAATATCACATTGGATATTGATCTGTTCCATGTGTCCGAAGGAGTTTTCCGAAGCGGGATTCTTCTACACCTTTAAGTCTTCTTGCTTACTTTTACTTTTAATATATACGCCTTGAATATTGTTTGTTATGTATATATTATTTTTTATTGAATAAATTAAATTGAATTGAATTGAATTAAACTATTGTCCTGGTTTATTATTGTTTTTCTTATTATTTTTACTGTTATTATTATTATAGTATTATTTATTGGTTTATTATAGTCCGATGTATTATTGTCCTGGTTTTTTCACTACATTTCACTACATCCTAAAAATAAGTAATTGACAGTGACAATGAATTATATTGGGTACTTTTTTATTACATTAGTATAAAAGCTAGATACGGTGTCTGTCTGAATAATTGGATCAGCGAATGCGCGCTGGATGTAGTTTGCATATATTTTTGATAACAATCTTTATAGCGAGCATAAAGAGTTATTAAAGTAATAAAAGTGAGGTACTTTCCAGATATATTACCCCTAAAAAGCATAATAATATATTTCATTCATCAAGCACCACTTCATTTGAACTCTGGCATACTAGTGCAGGGGTCGGCAACATTTGGGTCGTGAGTCACATGTGGATCTTAAAGCAAATTGTGTGACTGTTTCTTTGTCAAATTCAAAATTATATTTTTATACATTTAAAAAAAAAGCTTTGCATATTAATTTTTAGTTCCGTTAGGTAAGGAGAGTTGGTGCCGTTCAAGCACATATGAGCCCCCATAAAACCTTATTTTGGTAAAAAATGTAAATATTTAGAAATTTTTCTATTTTTATCTTTTAGATTTTTTGTTTTCTCTTAAAATCATATACATGTAGTTTATATTAGCACTTTTAGTTTATTTTTATTTCTGATATCTATTATTTTCTTGCCAGTGCCCTTTATTATATACTAAAATATAATGTATACATACAAACAGGCCATGCCTTTGTGGGATCTTTTATTTGTATTAATTTTTTTTTCTTTTACCGTTTTTTGACATTATTTTTATTCTGATTTGTTTATTATTTTTAATTTCATTGTATAAAAAAAAATTGTAAAACATATATGGCTAACTATATGGCTGAAGTATTGCACCTACCACTTACTCAAGCTAGAATAAAGAGTTATTATTATTATTACTATTTTTATACTTGTAATTATGATATATTGTGAAATGCAAAAGAATAATAAAAAAACGACCTTTGAAAAACCATATTAGTTTCAAATCACGTTTATGTCCAATATACCAATAAAAGGCTCGTTTGATAGCAAACATACCTGTTTGAACAAAAGAGATCCATCTTTTAAACGTTTTAAACATTCGTGCATCTTTTAAACGTTTGATAAATTCAATAAAATTATTGTAAATTAAAAATTGGCTACCCAAATTTTCCAAACCCTTTTATTACTCACGTTTGGCTCTTTTGGTCCAAGAGGTTGCCGATCCCTGTACTAGTGTATACCTGAACGTAATATATCATATAGTGTAGGTATGTAGGTAGAGTATAGTCCAAGTAGCTGAGTTAGCGGTAGTCAGGGTTATATAAGCCCCTAAACCGAGCGGCTCGTGAAGTGTCACAATCGGGTCAGGGGTGACTCGCAACCCCGACCTCGGAAATCGGAATCTTTTTTCAGCACTGAAATTTTCACATGCTGAAACTAAATGCGAAAATGAACTTCATATTCCAGATTATCAAAATGTCAATCAATTGAAAACAATGTATGATATTTTATACACTGAAATAAACATAAAAAAAGAGTAAAAAAACTATCCCCAAAATAAAAATAAAAATATTTTGACGAGTTTCTTGAAATAATCCAGACAGGATTTTGCGTATTTATTTAAGTTTTAAATTTTCTTTTATTTTAAACCTTGTTCGCACCCAGTGGTGCATAGGGCATTGCATCGTATTTACGCAGTATTATCTTGATCATTACTTATATGAAGGTAAGGTGAATTATCCTGTGCTTCAGGTACCAGTCAAGGGTAATATTAAATAAATATTGTGAAAAATAGAAAATATTTATTTTAATCTTCTTGGGGATTGATCTCGGGGATTCTAGTGCGGTAGTTTAACGCGATAACCATTATTTGTGCTACAGATGTGAACAAATTAAGGAAGGCCTGTGAAAGAAATTTGAAAATGAAACATTAACATACACATACTCATATACACAACGTTAAACATATAAAAAGGTGTCTGATTTTATTAGACATATACTTTCAAAAATAATTTGAAATTTTAGTTAAGTAATTGTTGATAATGGGTAGAAAAGTGAATTTTACATAGAGATCACCTAAACCAGTCAATGGCAGATTGTAGAACTTAAAAAATGCTCAGGCTTCCATATTCCCATTTCAATGAGAATATGGAAGCCTGAGCATATTAGATATCATATTGAGATATCAATGAAATCTTACATGATTTTTTAAATAAAGTGACATAAGCCGTAAGGTTGTCGGTAGACTCTCGATAGCTAAACTGTCCTGAATTCGATTACCGCCAATAGATCCGAGTGTTTTTAATGTATTTTTTATATCTACGTTTCTTATACTTACTATCCTACTTGCAGACAAGTCTCGTAAAAAGAGGCTGTAAGGAGTAATTCTCTGAAAAAAAATCCATAGCTGATTCGATAGTTTAATAAAGTTTAGGCAAAAGATAGAAAAAAAATTCGTTTTGTTATTTTCGGTGAATTTTGTGAATATTACAAGTATAATGTCGAATTTGCGTTAGAATCGCATGGTGATAAGCACGTTTACAAGTAAAAGCTCTTCAGAGTATACCTGTTTATGAATGGAAATCATCTTATTTTACGCATGCAGCTCTAGTAACTATGGAGATTAGTTTTATTATGAAAATTTTACACTTTGCATATGTTATGATGCTAAAAAAATCTGAATTAAACAAAAAGAGTTAAATAAAACTCTCCTTTTTTTACTAAACAAATGTTGAATATACGTTTGTTTTTACCCTCTCTATAGTCAAAGTTACGAACGAGTGCCATGAACATGGAAAAATCATCAACATTCAGAGAACTTTGGGCATGTTGCCAAAATAATAATGAATGTCTCGAGAAGCAAGTTGTTACAGAGAGAGTTGAGTTAAGGAAGGCAAGCAAGAATATACGATGATATCTTACCACACGAACAGACCAAAAAAAAGCTTCACTTCAACGTACTTTATGGATTCTGATATTTTAACGACACGTCAATTATTTCATCAGTCAAAGACAATCGAAAAAACACGCATAATCGTTCAGTTCTAGCATATTAAATGGTTTTGTATAATATTTAATTATCTGTGATAAAAGTGATCACTATGGAAGAGGGAGGTCGTCGTTTGATCGTTTAGGAAACCTAATTAAAAGAAAAAAAACATAATAATCTTCTACCTGTTATCTTACACATAATACTCAATCTGTTTAAACTAAGGCCAACCTGATCCTCAACGTAAAACGTAACTACTGTTTAAGATAGTTTAAAACTTACAATACACGCAAACTTTTGCACTTTAGTAAAACACGTTTACGTACAATGTGGTAGTCGACTTAAGTTGGAAAATCGAAATTTTTCTAGGACCCGCGCAAAAAATGCAATCCATTCATAATATGAGAACAAGTAAGTTTTGATCCTTTTCTTCAAAGTGCCGGTTCTCGCCTTTAGCCTGACTACCAGCGACCACTATGTTTCTCGACACAGAATGCAAATGACAACGGGTTTGCTGAGCAAATTGTGGTGGAGTTTCATTATAGTTGTACATCGATAATGACTTTTGTTTCCAGCTTCCTGTTATGGAACTCATCTCGTTTATGGTCTGTAGATGCCCTACTAATTAAAAGCTCTTCCACATAACGCAACAGGGGATGCTGTTACCCTAATCCATTATTGGTAGCCTCCTAAAGACATTTCTCATTAAGATTAGAGGCCGCTCGTAAAAACGAAAATAATCGGTTTAATTCTAGGCGGCTTATATTGGACGAGTATTTTTGTAACCTCGAAAAAATAATATTCGGAAAATTAAAATTTGACAGCCAGTGAGACCGTTCAGGAAATGCCTTAGTGATTGTTGTCACAAAAAAGTCGGTGTGTGTTGAAGTGGTGCTAATCAAATGGTTTGCCCTTTTTATGAAGTGACGAATAATTATTACAAAGAAAATTAAGAACTCTTTTTATTCATATTCATAATACTATTTACTGAATGGTGTTATAAGTTGAATGAGATGTAATGATAAAATATTATTTCCGCATTCTAAAATATTTTTAATTGATTTTATTTTGGTGAAGTCGATCTGTTTATTACAAAAATGTATTTAATAATAAAAAATGGGAATATGTCATCAAAACACGATTTATTTTTTGGATGATTTTTATTAAATATTTCATAATTGTAACTAACTAACCATCACGCCGCTTCTCTGCAGGGGTATGCAGAGAGAATAGAACGCCACACCACTCTATCTTTGCAAACATTCTTCGCCTCTTCCACGTTCATGCATCTCCTAGTACATACCCGCCGCATATTTCGACTCAACCTGACCGCTTTCAAGTACTTGGCAATTTTTTTTCGGTCTTTCTCTGCTCCTTTTTCCAACAACATTCACCTCATAAATTTGTTTTACCGTTCTTTCCTCACTCATTTAGAATAGTAATGAATAACAAGAAAAAAAAACATAACAGATTAGCTCGAAAAAAGCGTTTTAAGAATAAAATGTATTTTAATATTTACAAGTATATCCAATATAAATTATGTGGAATAAACATAAACATATCTCGTGTATATATACATATACATATACATATGTATAAATTGCACACAACAATAATTTGCAAATCTATATTATTTTGCCATAAAGAAAAGACGATACATAAGTTCGTGTTAGATTTCATACAAAATTAAAATTGATCTCGACAGCTCTTATCTGAGAAGGGCATTGTCAAACTGTCGGGATGATTGATTTTCTGCGTTAAACAGTTCCATCATTATGCTCCTAATATACTAATAATGACGAGTCACTGTAAATAATTCAGAAGTGATTAGAAATTTCAAGTAAATCTTTACATTTATTGTCATTTCTTAATGTCGCCAATTCAAAGCATAATATTTCAAAGGAATTAGAAAAACGGAGGAAGAATAATGTATTAAGACTCCATCTTTTCCCCTTAATAAATTATCAACTTCAAAGCACTTCTCGCACCTTTTATTATGTCACATTAAATAAAATACTACAGGAGATATAAATTTATGATAATGTTTTATTTCCTTTTTATCGAAATGCCGCAGGATCTGCTTTTTGCAAATTTTACAGAGGGCTCGCGATTGCCTTCCCATATTTATTTTTATCGGTTCAGTACGTGACTTTTCGAGGGTTGGGGCGGAGGTAAAAATTGGTGAAGACAATGCCACCCCCGAGAGAACTTCGCAGTTTCGAGTGTTCTCTCGATCAAGTCTATTACTAGAATAGCAGGTTCTACAAACTTATTCTATTTCAATGGTACATTTAGCCGATAGTTTCTGCTGTTTTATGCACTTCCTTAGAAAACCGTAAACTTGTGGACCAACAGAGTGATTTCCACCAATTCACAAAACTTTCAATTTTAATTTAATTTTCTTAAGTAAAAATATGAAGTTTGTTCAATAACTTTTTTATCCACCCGATAAAAATTATGTAATTTTCGATCCACTTTCATTTGATTTGCCTCAAATTTCGTACAATTTTGTATTTTTGCTTAAAAAATTTTTTGAAACTAAAATCTTTGAAGTCCTTAATTTAAAAATAATATACAGGAATATATGAAATACAAGGCGCAAGCTTGCAAACATAAACGCATTTTCATTATTTAACAGTGGATGGGAGACCAACTACTAACCAAGGATTTATTTTCATTACTTTCAAAAATTCAATTGTTCCGCTCTAAGATTTCATACTTGGTTGGGTAAAGATTTTTTTCTCATGTTTTAATTTTTTTGTTGTTGGTAATTTCAGTTTATTACTAATAAATCTTTTAAAGATTTTTTTTCGTATTAACAACAAACCGTGCCACCAAAATTGCAGCTCATTTCATTTAGCAGTTAAGTTTAAAGACTGTGTTCATGGATAATCGCATAACATTTTCTTATGATACAACTTCAGTACCATTGCGTTCTGAAGTAGACTTCTAAAATGCTGGACAAAAGACGGTAAGAGATTAACCTATGACGAAATATGTGCCTAGTACATTTTAACTACACATGTGACCAATAAATAAGTGCTACTTTTTCGGAGAAGCGATTAGGATAGTATTCGCTACTTTGACATGACTTTTTCTCGATAAGTATTGAATTGATATGAATTATAATTTTATAGTAGGGGATTAAAATATAATAACTTTAAGCTATTACTATTATTACTATGCAACAAGCTGAAAATGATCAAATCAAAACGGAAGCAATTAACAACTTCTTAAAAAAAACGGGTTTTAATTCAATTATAAAATTTTATCACCCATGAAATTAAACCATTGATGTATTATTATTAATATATCTTTATTATAATAACATGCTTTTGATTGGAACAAGAACAGGAAGGTAATAATCGTTCAATATTTTAAAAGTGAAATTGTTGAAATTTATTTTAAGTAACATTTTATGTCATTAGCGTAAATAAAAAAATTCAAAATAATAACAATTATCATGTCTTTAATCCACATAATAATTCATTTTATTTCAGCTGAGGTATATTCAACATATATATTTTTAAAAATTCAATCAAGTTTTCAGCGATATATTTCACAAAAAATACAAAAAAGAACCATTTTATCATTCTTAAATCTGAAATAAATTATCGAGTAAGGTAAATTATTTATTATGCTCGCAAAGAAGCAAATTTTATGGAAATAAATTACGAACCAATGTAATTCCTTCAGACTCTTGGAATGATTTAAGACTAAAACATAAGTTTTCTTTGTGTATATATAATAAATGGCAGGCAATATCGATTTACTTCGGAGCTTTACATGTCTCCATTTGACGTCGTTTGATCAATAGTGTTGGGAGCATCATACATCACTTAGGATTGCTTAAAATGTCAACCTTGTCTTTATATTGAAAGTGATTATAAAGATCCACTTACCTTTAACAGTAAGTTTATATTGTTATTTGTGAAGTCATATTTAGGTTGGAATTAAATTAAAATTTTCGTTAGTTACAAATAAATATTTTCTCGCATAAAAATATAAAAAGTAATAATTGTACAAATATATCTAGGTACTCATATATTTAGTGTCACACATTTTTTCACTGCAAAGCATATGACAATCGCTTTTCTTCAGATAAGTTTGCCGTAGTTTTTACATCACTGAGGTAAATTCGGAGAAGTTCACATAAATATACCACAAAAGAACTTCCTATCCAATCCTCACATATACTTCATTTGATAGAATAAAATTCCTTTGACGGATGTTCGAACGGTGAAATAAAGAAATTATGCAAGGTGGAGATAAGTATTATCAATAAAATAAAGAAAAGTGTGTTGAGTGGTTTGGATATGAGGAACGAATGAGTGAGGAGAGAGTTGTTGAAAAAATAGGAGGCATGTAGTTAGACATAGGAGCAAAGAAAGAACGATGAAAATTTATCATGATAAAGTATTTCAAATGCTTGAAAATTCAGGTCAGGAGTGGGAATGATTGTCGGATATGTATAAGAAGATGTATGAATGTGGAAAGGGCGAAGAATGTTTACAAACTCTGCGGGGAAGTAGAGTGGTGGTTAGTTAATCATATTTGTACATCATAAGCTAGACAAATTATGATTGCAACTCTAATAAACATATCAGAAGAAAATTAATTAGAAAGGATTATTTTTCAGCAGTACAACGTAATTTTTTTCCGAAAAAAAACAGCAATTAAAATTTATGACTTTCATTTTTTTTAATTTAGTATTTAAATTCAACAATGTTTGAGAACGTATCGCTCACTCTTTTCAACAACGTTATATATAAAAAAAACTTGATTTTTCAGGAGATCGTTTTTAAAGTTTAAAAATATAAAAAAATGTATTAAAAATAAATATCAAGCCACTTATTGAACTTGCAAAATGCAAAAACAACACTTTTTGCTCAGTAGCGGGTAAATATTAAGTTAAAAATATGCCGCTTTTGCTGGGATATAGTACATTTTCTGGGCATTCCGAAAACATGCACAACTGAAAATTTTGATTTTTATATTTGACGTTGTTGAAAGGAGTGAGCAATACGTTCTCAAACATGGTTAAATTTAATACCAAAATTAAATACTAAATTAAAAAAATTAAAGTCATAAATTCTGTTTAATAAAAGATCATAAAAATGAGATAGAGAGAGTTAAAAAACTAAGATAAAATAATAATTCATGTCAACATCGTTGAAAAAATATGATACTGGGGTTTTTACTCGCTTCTTCTTATTTTAGGAAATTTTCGTTCAATTAACAGAAATCTATTTTCAAAAGTAAATATTAAATTAAACGATATAGGTACTGTTTCTCCGTTCGTTTTTGGCTGAAATAATTTTCAAGGAAAAAAATGTTTTCCTTCTTTTAATATTAAATTAAAATTTGTGGTTAAGTGGGCTTTTTGCTATGGAATTTTCGGAGGAGAAAATTGAATTGAAAATTTCTCTTTTAATACCCAAAATCTCAGCCTTTCCGCACTATGTGTTTCCAGACTAAACAAGTTACCATAGGATCGAGAAAACTGTTAAACTTCATTATGTCTGGAAGAAAGTGGAAAATGTATAGCGCCTCGGAAAGTAATTTAAAAGTTGTACGTAATCAGTAGGTAGCGAGGCATTTTTGCAAAACATCCCATCATATACTTAAATACTCCAGCTTTTAAACAAACATTTTATCGAAAGAAATATTTTAGCACTCTTTAACACTTTAAAATGAACCTATAGAAGGTCTGCCGATCTCACCTAAGATATTAATACTAATGCCTACCTTAAAAAATAACATCTTAAGATCTTTTAATGATATACAGGGTAGGACACAAAAAATAACGCAATTAGAAAATTATAAATTTTAAGAATTTTTATTAATATCACAACATACATACATACATACA